>NC_092078.1:4500000-4710000 GCF_039877785.1 Chaetodon trifascialis
TTAAAGAGGAAGAGAAGTCAGATTAAATGTCCTCTTATTGGTCTCTCACCTCTCTGGGAATAAAAAGAAGTGCAGTGATTTACTGATGGTTTGAAGTGTGGAGGCTGAAGGTCAATCAGCCATGCAGGGCTGTGTGTGAATTGGCGGGACGGGGGGTAGACAGGCGTGTGTTTGTGTGTGTGTGTGTGTGTGTGTGTGTGTGTGTGTGTGTGTGTGTGTGTTGGTTAAATGAAGCTGACTCGAAAGAGAGCAGGAAAGGGTTGAATCAGTCAGATGTGTGTGTGTGAGCGACTGGGTGTGCATTTTGCAGATGAGTAAGTAATGTGTGATAATGTGTGCATATCCACTTCATAGCTCGTGTGTGTGTGTGCGTGTGTGTGCACATCAGGTCTACTGGGCCTGATTGTTTTGATGCAATTAGTCCTGCTCTAATGAACACACTGATCTGTCTGACAACATCTCTCAGCTGGAGAGGAGAGCAGGGGAAAACACCATCAAGGGTGTGGCGACAGCTTCCCCGCAAGCTGATGCAGGACGTGACCTTTGCGGGTACACAGTATACATATATGTGCATGCACATGTGTGCTTTTGGCTCTGCAGAGCGCAACTAGCCAATCAGGAAGAAGCCAGACGTTCTGTTAATTCTTATGACTCGACTAAGAACGCATGATTAGGTACAGAAATGGCCTCGGGGAGGTGTTCTGAGAAGGAAATGCGTAATAATGTGAGCGAAGGTTTGTTCTAAATCACTAGTCCTCACAGAAAGCCGGTGTACGCCCTTAAACTTTGCACCCGCATTGTTTGAAGGTTTAATTGCTTTCACTTCAAGGCTCCAGGTGACAGTGTTGAAGGTGAAAACAGTCGTATTGATGCACGTCTCAGTGCAAAGATGCAAACTTGTGTGGTTGCTCTCGTGGGCCCATCAGTAAGCCCGCTCAGCGTGAATAAGATCGGATCGCTCGACGTGCCGTGACTTCAGCTGTGGCTTTTTTGAGGCTTGCTCACCGGTTCGTGATGCAGCAGCTCTGCGATAAATGCTCCGTTCGTGACAGTTACAATGATCAGAGGTGTTGATTCGTCTGTACGGCAGATTTCGAGGCTGTAGTTTGTGGTGCACTGATATTAAAAACGCCGCTTGGAAAACAGTTTCCAGAAAATTTGAACATTGCAACATTCATAGATGTAGGATTTATTGCAAGTCTCTTGTATTAGCCTGAAGTAGTTTCAGCTATGTGCCGCTAATTGACAAGCTAATGCACTGATGTGCATGTGAAAACACACACACACACACACACACACACACTCCCACACGTCTTGTGTCTCTTGGAGATGTTCAAAGGTTAAAGTTCAATCACCTTTTATGCAATCTGAATTCCTTTGAATCCTTTTTAAACTCAAATTCTCAAGCTTTTTCGTACATCTTACATATTTTCTGCTAGCCTAGCCTAGCCTAGCCAGATGTTAGCAGCCGGCCCCTTCAGCCACCAGCCTCACATTTCACACCAGGATTGCAGCACCCTGAGTTGGGTCTAACTTGCAGTATGTCCTTTAGCTATATCAGTATGTCATTAGGCGCTTTTGTCAAACAAAGGCCTGCTGATTAGCTTCTTGACTGACGGCTCCTGGTGGCGTTGCTGTGGTAACCACGGACAAACGTCTGGTAACACCTCGCCGTTATCTCCGACGTGTCAGGCAGTTCAGTCCAAAGAGACCTTTACACCTTCTTGTTTGTGTGTTTTCGTCTTTCTTCTTCCACCTCAAGCGTTGCCTGTTCTGTTGTTTCCTCCTCTTTTATGTCGACTCTGCAGGATCTCTGTTGTAGTTCCTGCGTCGCACCTTTTTGTGTTGTTGTTTCTCTCTCTTTGCCGCTGTCACGGCCCTGTTTCTTTTCCTATATCCTCTCGCTAATGATCCTCACCATCGGGCGATCTATCATGGTTTCCACCATCAGTCCCTCCCTTCCTCTTCCTCTGTTTCTGCTCCTCTCTTTCTCCGTAACAGCATGAGGATATGAGATTCGTTCTCCCTCGGGGAATAAAAGCATTTTCTTTATAAGACAGAAACGTGCACTGCGAGAGCACAAGAAGCAGCGTGTGCCATTACAAGGCGAGATATCTCATGGACACACATGTACACCAACACACACGGAGATGCCGTTGAGGAATGAGATAGCGGTGGAGCGATGAATTAGATTTATCACTGGTTTGGAGGTGGCCATTACTGCGAAGACAGACAGGCAGAGGAAGGTGAGACAGAAAGAGGAAAGAGAGAAAACCAGAAATATAGAGATGTGGAGGGAGGAAGACATGTAAACACAAATATTATTAATAATAATGCATTGAAGTCAATGCATATACAGCATCTACTCTAACTATCTCCTTGGCTGCTGACTTGTATTTGTTTGCTGTAATTATATGCTGCTAAGCCTTTATGCTAGTTAGCGTAAGATACACAACACAGTTAGCTAAGTTAACAAATTGCTGTACAAGACAGAGGAATACACAATATGCTAGCAACACAGCTTACAAGCTAATAGACGAGATTAATTGCAAGTGAATCTGATTACTGTGCAAGCACAAGTGCGTTAGCAAGCAGCTTTAATGGCTAGCAACTAGCTCGCAGTTGGGCTGCAGATCGTTTCTGATATCTAAGCAATATGTAACTTCCAGCTTGATACAAACAATACTAAGCAGTACAATATAGTACAAATACATGTTTTTAATCCTCAAATTGATGTATCAGCATGAGTAGTTTGGGAAATATCAACAATTTGTTTGCGTCATTTAATGTTAGCTTAGCAATCCATTGGTGTTAAATAAGGAACTTTTACCAATTAAGATAGTCTCAAGTCATGTTTTTCATGATTTAGATCTGCAAATGGTTTTTTCAAAGAAGTAAACAAGATTATAAATCTGACTAAGCCCAGTTAATACTTTCTGATCCTCTGTTAAAAGGTTTGATATAGCCAGCAGCTGCGCAAGCTAATGCTAACTTTCTGCCTGCTTGTCCCTTTACAAACTGAAGTGTTTTAATAAGACTTTAAGACTTTTCAGAATTAGGTCATCATAGTTTTACTTGGTAAATTAGCAATGTGTTAAGGAGGACATAAAAATGGGAATATGTTATGCTTTTTGTATTAATGCTGAATCCAGTGATACGTTGAACTGAGAAACTTAAGGCCCCGTTTACTCTTGTCATCTTTCATCCGGATGAAAGCTAAATGAGTCTGAAGGGTGACCTCTTTATCACATTATGTTTTTTTGTTTTGTCACACACACTCAGTCTCTGCGTTTCTCTGTCTTGCCTTCGGTTTCTGTTTCGTTGGTTGTTGTCGTGCAGGTGGCGAACCTCCTGCCGGAGCCTTGAATTATCCTTTAAGGCAGATCTGGAGATCCTGCCAAGCTGCTGCTAAGCCGGCTGCTCTGGGTCATCTCTGTTGAGGACTCTGGTAGATTGCACTAGAAAAACAACATACCTGTGTTGTTAAAAGGGTCTTTTGTCATTGCCCGTCCTATCTTGTGCAATTTAGCAGCCTGCTCCTGATTCAGAGATAAGAAAAACAATATCCTCTCCACTCTCCCACTTTCCTTTTAGCATTTGTTTGTCATGTCATTCTGTGGTTGCAAAACTGTGTCAATAAAAGTCTGATCCTCGTGCTGTTTAACACAAAGGGCTGTCAGCGTTTATGATATAGGAATTTCAGCCTATTGTACTGCAGAACTGAGGTGGAAATTACAAGTTACACAGCATTCGGATGGCCATCATTAAACCAAGTCGCGACTCTCGCTGCAGTATTTTATGTTCAAGCTATTTCAACCCCTCTGATACACTTTCACATACTTAAGTACAAGGTTTACCTTTGCCCAGAGGTTGTAGTGACAGTCAGGTTGTACAAGCTCGTACAGATGAAGTAAGGATCATTAGGGAACTGGGTGATAATTAGATGACCTGATTCACAGTTTACAGTGTGCAGACGTTTGTCCTTGAGGCTTTCGCAAAAAAGCAGCATGGTTAGTCACGTCCTGTGGAGTCTGATCATTTGGGGCACATTATAAGAAACTGTCTGTATAAAGGAGTTTTTACTGGCTACGTTCCTCTACAAGGAACTATTGGATGCCCCCACTCAAACATTTCCAGTTAATCCAGTCTCACTCGATCATACAGTATGCTTGAAAACCCCCGAGACAGTTGATTAAAGCTATTAAAGTATGCAGGCGGCACACGTGGATGCAGGCATGCGGTTATCTCTGCGAGAGAGTCGCAGGCTCGTCAACGGAGGCTGATCTAATGAAAGCTGCCGTGACGACCTGTGCAGGAATGTTGCTCCGGTCGCTGATGAACATGCAGGTACGGAGGCAGCCGTCAGCAACGTGATTGGACTTTTAAGATTGCATCAGCGTGCGTGTCGGTGCGTGCACGCGCCCGCTCCGACATCCATCGCAGGGCCCGGGTATCTTCTTGTTCGAGATCTCCATGGCGACTCCCGATGTCCTATCTCAAATTGATTACCCATGGTGCATTGTGTCCTCTCGGGGCATGTACTCATAAATAGAGAGAGAGAGAGAGGAGGAAGCGAGCGCATGATAAACAGACGCAGGGATGAGTATGAAGTCGAACAGCAGTCGCCACAGTGGGATCCGTGGGGAGTTTGCGCTC
The DNA here is from genome assembly GCF_039877785.1 of Chaetodon trifascialis. Taxonomy (NCBI): domain Eukaryota; kingdom Metazoa; phylum Chordata; class Actinopteri; order Chaetodontiformes; family Chaetodontidae; genus Chaetodon; species Chaetodon trifascialis. Next base: position 4,504,657 of record NC_092078.1, read on the forward strand.
TGCAGATCCACGTGTGTCAAATCAAATCACGCGTTCGAGCCCAGTTAGTAATTTTCATGCAGACACGGACGGCTGCACCTCCCACCTGCTGCATCGCTGCTGCTCCTTTAACGGCAGCGCAGGACGTTGCCGCGGCTGTTTTCTCTGCATTAGCTCGACACGCTGACGCTCAGCCAAACTCTGATTCTCACAGACGAATGTGCTAATTTTGGAAACATGGGGGAAAGCACTTCCAGATGTGCCCTGACTTTTCCACATCTGATCATAAATTTAGTAATATAAATCACTGGAAGGTGTTTGGGAAACAGCACAGAAACTCTGGTCTGGTCCTTTAAGCGAATGTTTCTGTGATTGTCTCCTATCTTGACAGATTCAGTCAACACCTCTCTGCTTGTCTGAGCAGCTTTCTCTGTTGTGTGTCGCACAAAAAAAAGACAAAGCAAGCCATCTTAGTGACACTATCCAAACTGATCTGCTTCTGTTTATGTGCAAACTCCAGGAAGAATAGCTGTCACTTCAGTTAACGGCTGTTTTTTCTCCCCCCCTCTCCTCCCGTCTCTCGTCCTTTTTGTCCTTTTTGTCTCGCCACAGAAAAGCGTGAAGGAGGGAATCCTGTTAAAGCAGACCAGCTCCTTCCAGAGGTGGAAGAGGAGGTACTTCAAACTCAGGGGGAGGACCCTGTACTATGCCAAAGACTGCAAGGTACAAAGTGTGTGAAGCAGCCTGCAATCTGTCAGGACTGCACATGCAAACCCACAGCTCTCACATACTAAACAATGGTTTGCATATGACTGATTCTTTCTTCCCATCAGTCTCTGATATTCGATGAAGTGGACCTATCAGACGCCAGTGTGGCCGAGACCAGCACCAAGAACATCAACAACAGTTTCACGGTAAGAAGTAAAAAAAAAAAGTGGATTAAAGCATTTCAAATCTTTAGACTGAAGAGTTCACACAATGCTGATTAAGCCCATCACTGCGAGCTAAACCTGTGTTTCTAAATCTGAGGTGACATTCCCGAGCTGGTGCGCTGGTAGCGATGTGATCTGCATCAGATTTATCCAAAACTTCACTTTGTAGCCGAAAACCTGCAGAACTAATGACACTCCCATCAGCCTCAGCTGTGTTTCATGTTTAGTGCTAATTAGGAAATGTGAGCATCAACATTAAACCCGCTCAACGTTAGCATGTTAGCATTGTGAGTATTGTAGCCTGATTCCATTAGCATTTAGCTCACAGTGCTGAAGCCTCTACAATCCCAATAATGTGATGTTCAATGGTAAAGATTTTGCAGCGCGGGAGATATTCTTGCAACCCAACTTCCAAAAAAGTTGGTGCGCTGTGTAAAATGTAACCGGGTTGTACTTCTACGCTCAGTCTTTCCCTCCATCCGTCTACTTGTTTCTTCCTCAGGTGATCACTCCTTTCCGTAAGCTAATGCTGTGCGCCGAGAGCAGGAAGGAGATGGAGGACTGGATCGGCGCTCTCAAATCCGTCCAAAAATGGGAAACCTACGAGGTCAGCGCCCCTCATCTCTCCGTCAGGCTCGTTTACGTACATTCTTACATCGTTATTTATTCCTCTGGCTGAGAATATCTGAAACTTGCCAAACTGATGATCCTTTTCTAAAAGCCACTCATGAGTGTGTAATCTGTTTGGATGAGAACAGGCTTCACACCTCGCTCCTTAATTTGTCCTCCATCTGTTCTTTTCTCAAAGTATCCACTTCTCTACTTTCTTGGTGGAAAACACTCTCCTCCCTCTCTCTCTCTCTCCTCCTCCTCCTCCCCTCTATCCTTCATTCTCTCTTATCAGCTTTTCATTTCGGCTCTTTGCCTGCAGATTGATGTCCCTCATAAAATCAGACCCTCTGCTTTAATAGGCTATAAAGCGAGCTGAAGGCTGTAAGCTGCTATGCTAGCTGTGCTGAAATTCTCTCAGGTTTCTTGCATGTCGTGCTTTCGGGGCTTTAATTGAGCTCGCTGTCGTATTCTTTGTCCCCAGTTCGCGCGACCATTTCTCGTTTGCGACGGTGCATTTCAGATCCGATGTTGTGATATCTCCAGAGTTATGAACGGATGATGGAAGATTATTCTGTGCAGGAAGTTTGGTTTGACAGCACCGATGGCTCAGTCTTGTTCTGCCGGCTTATATTCTGCCTGAATGGAGCTCTTTTGCCCAGGACAGTCAGCTGTAGCGTATCATGTCTTTGCTCTTGTAAGTCTCGATCCCAGAGCCACAAAGTTTAATTTGCGCTGCTCATGTAATTATCTTATCCTTGTATCCATGCTTCCTCTGGCAGTTAGGTGCAGCATGAAATATAAGAAGTCATCGTCCCATCCTGCAGCATCTCTGTTCCTCCAGGTTGTTTATCTCTGACGCAGCGCTCGGATGGTTTTTGTTTTGTTCTTCTGTGTTTTCCACCTCCGAAGCCCGGCCGGTTTAATGCAGAGTGCTGATCTCGTTCTCTCCTTCCTCCCACATTTCTCCCTCCTCAGGCCAGCCAGTTCAACATGGAGCATTTCTCCGGGATGCACAACTGGTACGCCTGCTCGCACGCCAGACCGACCTTCTGCAACGTCTGCAGGGAGGCTCTGCCAGGCGTCACCTCCCACGGCCTCTCCTGCGAAGGTACATCTACACACAAATACACACCGTAAAAGAGGCGTTCCTTTAAAGATTAACCAAGCAGATATTATGAGCAGTAATCCTTAAATTTGACCATCCCGTGCTCTTTACTTCTTGTCTTATCACGATGGAAAAGCATTTAGAGCAGCGCTGTGTGAAGAAGTAGGTTAACAGCTGCTTCTTGCAGGCGAGGCAGGTTTCATCACACTGATGCTGTGCAAACAGTCCGTGAAATCAATCCCTGACCTCTCTCTTATCAGTACCAGTAAAAAAAAATCTGAACACACACACATGCTTTATGGGAGTTTAAGTGGCAAAATATATCTTAAAATGCGCGACCAATTCATTTGTTCCACTATAAACCCATAATTCCTGCAGATCACATTTAAAGAATTTGAGTAGACCTACGGGAGAGAAATGATTGCTGATTATTGCACGACAGATGAGTGTTAACCTCCCTCATGGTGACAGCTGTGTATTTAAGTTTGACTAACGTGACATTTATTGGTCCGTCCTCTGCAGTTTGTAAGTTCAAGGCTCATAAGCGCTGCGCAGTTCGCTCCACCAACAACTGCAAGTGGACCACTCTGGCCTCCATAGGAAATGACATCATTGAGGATGAGGAAGGGGTGAGTGATGAGGCTTTGTCTGTTTGAGATGTATGAATAGTGGACGGAGTGAAGTGAAGCCAATGTGGAAGCGCCTAAAACCTGCATTCTTTCTAATGGCCAGCAGGGGGCGACTCCATCGGCTGCAAAATGAAGTCTAACAGTATGGAAGCTTATGAGAAACTGACCCTTATTCTTACTTGATTTATTACCTCAGTGGACATTTTATGGTCCCAGTCACCAGTTTCAAGTCTCCTTGGACCCATTTTGAATAAATTAGTCAATAAAGCCTCAGATCTTTGCATGCGAATGATTCCTGGCTGCTTTGCTTAAATTTGTTATGACTTCAGGTCAAATGAGCCTGCTCTCAGGACAGCTGATGTCTCGTGTTCTCAGTATTTTTCCATGCTTCCTCCCAGGTGTTCATGCCTCACCAGTGGCTGGAAGGCAACCTGCCAGTCAGCGCCAAATGCGTGGTGTGCGACAAGAACTGCGGCAGCGTGCGGCGGCTGCAGGACTGGCGCTGCCTCTGGTGCAAGGCCATTGTGAGTGGGATCGATCTCAAATCCGTGTTTGTGTTTATTTAGGGCATCGCTGCTCGCTGGAAAGTTCAGTTTAGAAAACAGAAAGTTTTTGCGTGAAATTGAAATCAAGCATCATCATTAATAATACAAACGCACTGATATCCGCAGTGATCGTGCCAGTGCCAGTCCAGCTGGTGAAGCTGTCCCAGTTAATTATCTTTCCAGTGGGAGGGAAAAACAGGCCTGCAGCGAGCCAAAATTCTGATGTAAATTTTCCAAATATTGGCTTCCAGCAGCTGTCTAAATGCAAAGCAGCTCCTTCAGAACAGCTATCCAGGATAATGCTGGACGTGACTCTGTCTGTGAAACACAACAGGCATCATTTGTCACTTTAAAATATCACAAAAGAAGACATTTTCATTTACTGAAGAGCTCCTGTGATTGATTTTGGTCCTAAAGTGTATCAGGGAAATGTTCTAGTTACATTTCCTTTTGTTTGTCCAGCAAACAGTCCAGCATGTTGGCGTTAGCATCACTGCTCCCAAACTTTCTTTCATTGTTCTTGACTCGCTCCGTTGCCCGTTGAAGAGCCAAGGTCTGAAATGTTCACTTGAGTAATGGGATGGCACTTAGGATGGCAGTACAGATCCCCAAGGGGAAGAGGAAGAGGAGGGCAGGTTGAAATGAGAAATGAAATGGGGTTGATGAATTTGTGCCAGCTCCAGGGTTACTGAGTCTGACCTGATGCTCGACCAATGGAAAGAGAGTAATTTTCCTGTGCGAGGACGCTAACGGTGCTTAGCCTCTCGAGCCCCGGTGGAAACCTCACACTGGGCTGATGTTTGAATTCTGTATGTTGTCAACACAACTTGTAATTGATGGAAAATTAGGATAAGGTTTTATATTAACAATGGATCAAGTTACTGCGTGTGCTGTAAAGGCATCACTTGTAGTGTCAAACTAACAGAGAATTATCACCTCAGTCTGCTCGTTGTACATCCTGCTACATCACCATCATTAGCTCATTTTTAACGCTGTCATTCGCAATTTTTAGCCAAAAAGCTCAGTTTTTTAGCATTTCCTACAACAGACTGGTGAGAAATAGCAGAAGAAATGGCAGCTAAGGAGTCAGATCTTTCCCTCAGGAGGTGGTGGAGACCAAAACAGAGCTAAAAGGAGAGTGAAACATGGACTTGAATCCACCAGGCAGCTGGAAACACGACTCACAATGAACAATAATGTTGCTCTGTATCTGCTGGATGTGCGAAGAGGCAACTGTTAATGCCAAACACGTTCAACGTGTAACAGCTTTATGAATGTAAAATGTAGTGTTTGCACTTCGGATGTCCCTCAGAGGCAAAACAAATGAAATTAAAGCGCCTTTTAACATGGCTGGTTCAATACATTTAGTCTTATTGTAGTTTTGCCGAAGGTCTCGTTCGGTGCAGAGCAGCGCAGAGGACAATCCATCACTCCAAGAAACGCCATCAGTCATGCTTCCCAAAGCTGCAACAGGATTTGAACTTGTAGATTTTGAAGGGAGTTTGGTTTAATGCCTCCTGCAGTGTGTGGGTGTTTTCTGCTGTTGTGACTTCTGTCTCATGAATATCAGCGCGTTCTGAGTCAAAAGGCAAACGAAAGCGTGGCGCTTCGTCCTGCCGTGGCTTCATAACATGGTCACGTAACACCAGTAGCACACAAGACAGCATTTATTTCAAATTATGTTGAAGTATCCCATGATGTGATATAAGTAGTAAAATGATGCACTCGGCTGTGACTTTAAGACAAAATGAAGGAATCAAGCAGAAAAGTCCTTAATGACACAAACACAGAGCTACATGGATGTAACTCCGTCTTTTAGCAAAGGCTGAATTGCTGTTGAGTGTTTAGGGCAAATTAATCCTCAGTACGCACACGCACACACACGCAGAAACACACACAAATGAATCAGAGTGGTATTTGTAAAGGTTAGGGAACTGACATTTGGTGGATTTCAGAGGGATGTAATGACCTTTCTGCTTCTACTGAAATATAGAATTACTATGGAGACCACTGACTGAGTGTGTGTGTGTGTGTGTGTGTGTGTGTGTGTGTGTGTGTGTGTGTGTGTGTGTGTGTGTGTGTGTGTTAATGTGTGTGTGCGCTTGCAGGTTCACAACAGCTGTAAAGAACAAATGGGGAAGGTGTGTCCCTTGGGTCAATGTCGAGTGTCAATCATCCCTCCCACTGCACTTAACAGTATCGACTCAGATGGTGAGACACCTTGTACACACACACAAACACACACACACACACACACACACACACTGACTCTTTAGTTCAGGGTACTGTGTGGACAGTAGGTTCAAAGTTCAGGAACGTCACCTTTCAGCTTCACTGGTGTAAATCCTCTGGCTGCAGAGGGACTGACACTGTAACTGACCCCTGACTTTTTCAGCTGATTTTCAAAGAAAGTCCTTTTTGGTGCAAAAAACAATGCTTTAAATGAACAATTTCAGTGTTAGCATGTTCAAACAAACCTTTCTATTAGATATCTTGAAGAAAACAGGAGTATTTAGGAATATTTTGTCTTATTTCTACATATTTTTGGATATTTTTTGGACTCAAAATAAGGTATCTGTCAACAGAAATGTCCAATCTGACACAACTCCAGTTCTCTTGTGTCCATAATTAATCACACTCTGCTTTCCCAACATGAACTGTATGATTATTGCCAGCGTTTGGACCTGAATCTGATCTGATTGTGATCATTTGTCAGAAGGTGTTCATTCATTAGCAAACCTTCCTTTCAGGTTTCTGGAAGGCCACCTCGGCGTCCTGCACCAGTCCTCTCTTGGTCCTGGTCAACTCCAAAAGTGGAGACAACCAGGGGGTGAAGTTCCTCCGCAAGTTCAAGCAGCTCCTCAACCCGGCTCAAGTCTTCGACCTGATGAACGGAGGACCGGAGCTCGGGTACTTTGTCACTTTTGAATGTGGATTAAAAATGAAATAATCAGCTCGAAGCAGGAAAGTCGTACATTTACTTGTTAACAGTCGGAGCTTTTAGCCCATACTGCCGGATTAATGTAGTGCTGTTGCTGTAATATTGCAGCCTTTTCATGCCATCTACCTCTTAACCTTTTGTTCTTTGCTTCCTCCTCTTCCTCTCCTCGTCCCCCTGTCCCATCGCACTCTCCTCCTCCTCCTCCCTCAGCTTGCGCCTCTTCCAGAAGTTTGTGACGTTTCGTATCCTGGTGTGCGGAGGAGATGGCAGCGTGGGCTGGGTGCTCTCAGAGCTGGATAAACTCAACCTCCATAAACAGGTGAGGGTGTAGGAGGAGGAAGAGGAGAAGGGGATGATGATATAATACTGAGGGTGACTGCGAAGAAAGCAGCAAGCTTCTGCCTGTGCAAATGCTGTAAATGATAGAATAAATTATTAGAGCTGAAGCATTTTTTGTCCCTCTGGTCACAGTTTGTAACCTGTTGCCGTTTATTATCGTCACATTTGACATTTTGATTATTGTCAAGCCAAAAAGGAAGTCAATTAGGAAACAATAGATAATGTCAGTGAAGGACGGGAGTGAAAAGAAAGCGATGCAGCGGCTAAAATTAACAATGATACACTCCTTACCTCAACTAATTAATGAATCCCACGGAGTTAATCTGAATTAATGAGTGCCGTGTCGGATAACATGGTGTTTCATTTAAATCTAAGTGTTTAATTTGGATGAATAAGTGCTGTGTCAAACCAGTTTGAATAGTTTTAGGTCATGTTGGACTAAACAGATTAAGCAGTTAATGTCAAGTGACGTTCCTCATATTCTAATTATTTATGTTACGAGACATAGCAGTTTTTTTTGTTGATGAATTACAAATTTTAAACTGCTTCTGCACTTTTGTGCTTCACACACAAGTAAATTCAAAAGCTTTGATTACTGATTGAAATGAGGTTTCTTACAAGATGCCTGCATCGCTTTGAACTGAAGATTTGAATCCAATTCGTAACTGCAGGTTTTCATATTTGTGTCACTAAACAGTCATTTACTCCTGTGTGAAGTGCAACCAGATCTGTATCCTGTATCTGTAACCCTCATTATGTTAACGATCCGATCTCGCCTGGTATTTTCAATGCACTCTCATTGTCCTCATTGAGATTGTCCTCCAGAATAAAACCTCAGTAATTTTCACATGGCAGCCCCAGATTCCCTTAAAGGATCACACATTTTTGAGTTGTTGTATTAGAGCAAACTTTATAAACTTTGTGAAATGCTATCTATGAAAAACTATGAATTATTTGTCCCCTCTTGTAAATTCGACAGATATAATACACTAAGTTATTCTTTTCTTTATATAAAAATATAGTGTCAGTGTGTTGCAGTTCCACCCATATTGCTTTAAATTTTTCACGCAGTTCAAGCATCTTTTGGTGCTTTTGTACCACCAAATAGACGTATAATGAGTAATTAGAGGCCTGTCTCTTTCATCCTTCTCCCTTGCTCTCTAAATTTGAACAACAACCTCTATTTTATGTTAGATAACAACGAATATCTGTATTGGTGTTATGTTCTGAATGGATGCCAGCCCCCTGTATGGATTGCATTTACGCCTACCTGAGATCTGAACCCATGTGAGCCAGACCACCTCCAGATGTGGTCAGGCATGTCCAATTGCATTCCAATCATCATGCATTTCAACCTTGCACTGACGTGCGTTGACGTCCGATAGTGTGTCTAGATACCAATCTAAATATGATTGAATCATCTTCTTTGCAGATGATATGCTGGTATGTGATTGTGCTTGTTGTCGTTACAGTGCCAGCTCGGCGTGCTGCCTCTGGGCACAGGAAACGACCTGGCTCGTGTGCTGGGCTGGGGAGGCCTCTGTGACGACGACGCTCAGCTGCTGCAGATCCTGGAGAAGCTGGAGAGAGCCACCACCAAAATGCTGGACCGGTAAGACCAGAGGGAGCATGGTTGGCACTGCTTCCTCCACGAAAATGCACTGTCCAACCAAAGTGGAGCATCTTTGTCCTTTTGAGGACTTTAGTTTCCTGCCAGCTTCCTCAGACGTGCAATGAAACCCAGTTCAGGTGACTGAGGCCTGAATTCCTTTTAGCTACAGTCTTAACATGACCCTGAGTGTCTATTTCTTCCCTGTGAGGAAGAGGATCACTCTCTCCAGGATGAATTCCTAAAATAAGAAGGTGGAAGAAATCCCAAATGAACGAATTAATGAACACCACGTCTAAATCTGATCCTCCTCAGGGTTATATATTTCTCAGGGGCAGCAAGCAGTAAAGATAATTAGGTAAAAGCACTACGGGCTCTTTTTTTCTATCTATACCACTGGGTAATATTCATGAACAGCATTAAAAATAACCTATAACGCCACAGAGATGAATGTGGAGCAGCAGGAGTGCAGAATTGGCTGCTGATGGTTGATGTTTTGCCAACAATCAGACAGAAAACAAACCTAAAAATCAACCAGCAGCTGTTGCATCCTTTGTTTTGTTGTCCCAATCAGGTTTTTTTTGGCCCCAGTCATGATCCAAGTCCACCGATATAACCGATATTGAGTCAGATCCACCTTATCTTTCACAAGCTACTTAATCCAAATCCAACCCTAGCTGTTTCCCTCCATTTCCAGCCCCAGTGCTAAGCTAAGCTAAGCTAACCAGCTGCTGGCTGCAGCTTCATGTTTGCCACGCAGACACGAGAGTGGCATCAATTTTCTTAACTCTTGGAAAGACAACCAGTAGAGTCAAACTATTCATTTAATTAAAAGAACATAATATAAACAGGTAGAGAAGCGTACAGGTGTTCTGCAGGTGTTAAATGATTTCTCTGTCCTCTGCTTGAACTACAGGTGGATTAGTTTTTATCAGCGGTACAATCACAGATAGAAAAAGGACAAAGAGGGCTGCGTGTTCGGTTCCCCGTCTGCTGTCCTCCTATCTTGATCTGATTAGCTGATAGTAAAGTTTATTTTCTGGCGCTTGCCACCTTTGTGTGTGTTTTTAGCTGGAGTGTGATGACGTACGAGGTGCCCACCACCGCTAAACGCACACCGATCGTGAAGGAGGACGACAGCCTCGATTCTCCTCTGCAGGTAAATTGCTTTGCAGAACTTTCAGGAAGCGGTCTGCTTTTGACAGATGGTATCCATAAATTAGCCCCACAAATCCAGATCTCAAACGCTCCAAGAAATTATTTTGGAAAACATCCGCTGAGAATCAAATTGAGCCTGGCAGCTGGAAGCCGAAGCAATCAGAGCTAAACCGCGGGGAGCGGTGTCGCCGTCGTTGAAGGACGGCTCCGAGTTTAAGCTGAAAAACTGCCTCTGGACCCCCAAATCTACATGTTTGTTAAAGGACATGATGCAGTTTTTAAATAACAGCATGACTCAACACAGACTCATCCATTCCTTATAGTAACCTATTAATTTAGATGAAAGTCATTTTTAAGTTAGTTCAATGCTGATTAGATCAAATGAAAAGGGATTTTTTTTGGGGGGGGGGGGCACCCTAAACCTACACCAGTTAAGCCTGGACAGACCACAATAAGCAGTCAGTCTTTCTGTGCACAGGTTGTTTGCAAAGCTTTCAGTAAATAAGCACAGAGAAGACGCTCGATTGAGATGCGTCTCGATCCTGCAGGTGACCTTAAGAAAAGTCTGACTGAAACACATCATTTATAGATGAAGGAAATAAGTTGTTTTTCACACTTAAACAGGAAAGAAACCAGACAGTCTGAGACCACAAGCACAACCGCCAGCCCTCCAACCCATAGAGTTATGTCTTTCCTCTTCGTTTTATTAAATACAGGAGTTTCCAAATGATTTACAGGACAGGAGAGAGGCCAAACATCTTTCTGATTCACAAAATAATGCATTTTTTTCTGCTTTTCTGTAATATTTGTTTGTTTCCTGTGAAAAAAAACAGCTCATGTTCACACTCTAAAGGCTTCTAATGGAGATCTCCTGAATGTATGCAGCATGCGACGCCTAGATTCTCCGTTTATAAGGGTCAAAGTGTAAAAATGTTGGAATGTAAAGAATCAAAGTGCATTTCATTTTCAGTTTTAGGTTACATAACTGTCAGAGTCCGTCCTGTTTATCAATACCAGCGTAACATCTGGTTTGCAGATGTTGTGCGCGGAGGTCTTTTCCTCCTGGCAGATTAGATTTATCATAGTTTTCAGCACTAAACATGATCTCTATAAACAGATGCTCTGGTTCCTGGTTGGACTGACCAATCACGTCTGAGCAGGCTTTGGTTGTATGCAGGTAAACAGCATGTATGGAGAGTAAAAGAGGGGAACGCTTTGCCCAAAGCGTCATCTCAGAACCCATCATCTGTCATCTATCTGCATTCAGACACTGATATCTGTTTATAGAGATTCGCCAAAATTTCGAGCTCCTGGATATCCAGACAACAGAAGCCCTGAAACACTGGCTGCTTACCCTAATCCCTGGACCCTAAACCCTAATCCATAACCACTAGACTCTAACCCCTGACCCCTAACTGATGGGTTCTAAATCTCATTAAAGATCATGAATTTTAAGATGATGGCCATCACGCTGCTACAAAAGATAGAAATCTTGTAGAAAATTGCAAGAATAATCGAGGTTTTACTGGAGCGAAGTCTGAAGCGTCTCTCTCTCTGTGTCTCAGGTCCACATCACTCAGTATGCAGACTCCGTGGCCTCCCACCTCGCCAAGATCCTGGACTCGGACAAACACAGCGATGTAATTTCCTCTGCCAAGTACGTGCCACGAACGCCTCGCGAAAACAGGCACGGGAGTGAAAGGTAGAAGGGAGGAGGCGGCAGGTGGAGGGCAGGGAGGATGAGAATAAAGATGGCGGGAGGGGGAAAGCAGAGACGATGAGAGACAGAAGCTGGTCAATGGGTATTGATTTTGTTTGTTTGGTCTCCTCCCTATGGACGCACACTTTCACACACACAGAGGGGACAGTAAGTGCTGTAAGTGAAAGAGACCGATGAATCAGTATTTAGGGGTCATCCACAGTGCATTAGTACATTAGTCGTCTTCCTTTGGGAAGAGTCGGGCAGCCATTACAGAGCACTTTCCTGTGCGCTTTAAACTGAGGTGGACTGTCGAGCAGACCTGCAGCACATTTAAAACACCTCGGGGGACTTAAGGACACACTCGGAGTACCTTTCCATGGAAACACAACAGCGGGGCCGTCGGCCAAAGAAAACCAGTCTTCGTTTTGTGAAAGCCGTGTTTTTCAAATCGTGCCATCCAATTTTAACAGGTTTGGAGGGTCAAGAGAAACACTTGATAGAAATCAGCTCGAGAGCGAAATAACTTTCAAATTCCAGCAAGTTCAGTGCGACGCTTTTCCCTCTGTCCTCCTGCTTCTTATGAAATGACTGTTTCTTAAAAATAGCATCAACACTCAGGCTCAGACGTACGTCTGTGACTTGTTATAATCGAGTCCTTTTGCCAGCAGAGACACTACATGAAGGACATTACGTACAGTAAGACGCTGTCAGGCTGGTTTCATTTAATCATTCACAGCGTTTGTCACTGACATAATCAGGCCATATTTGGCAGCAGATACAAGTAAGTAAGCTCCAGAGCAGAGCTCCAGAAGGTCGGGCTAAGAGCTCGATAACAACACTGTTTAGCACTGAATTCTTCATGTTCCAGCCTCTGATAATCGCTTTGTTTTTTTTTTAGCATTATTGCTTCTTGCAAAGAGGTCTGTAAGAGTGCAGTTAAACGAAATAGCATGTGGCTAAATCGCTGAAAAGGGACACTAAAGGAACCGCAGCTAGCTTGTTTGCATTCGTTAGCGAACGGTTTTGGGGTGACTTGACATTTTCGGCTTAGATCAGGGTGTTGGTTTGTAGATCGGAGGTAGTTGTCGTTTCCTCATAACGACAGGAACATGCAGACAGTGGAGGAGCCTCCCATTGGCCGCCATGGCTAACACCTACAGTTTACATCCGTTGAGTCCTACAAGTCGATGTTTAGCGTGTTAGCTTGTTTTATGTTTCGCTCTCTGTTGTCGTGACATGGAAAGATCCAACCTGCAGGTAGACCGGATCGGTTCCTCAGGGTTGTGATGTATGAAATCTGGCTTCTGAATCCATGTTTGTGAGACCGTCCGCAGATCGCAGATATAGACGGGAACCAGTGAAGGCCAGCGGGCATTGGCTGCTTCTCTCAGAGCTGCTTTTTTTGAAAGTTTTCTGCCTGCTGACAGCAGAATAAAGTGCGTCGCAGTAGTCGAGTCTGCAGGAAATAGAAGTGTGGATGACCTTTTCTTAATCTGCAGATGTAAGGAATGACCTGACGAGATTGAACGCCTCAGTTAGACTTAACAGGACTTCACCAGTTTAGTCACCTGAGCGTCAAAAGCATCACAGCCTGGTTACAAGCCTCTCTTTTTTAACAGTGTTTGGAAAAGGCGCGTTAAGTGGGCGTTTGCATGATATTCAGCAGCACTTTGCAAGCACGCGAAAGCAACCTTTCAATGAGTTACAACAGTGAGCGATCATGCATCTGTAATTTCCAGGTCTCTTTAACTAAAGCCCGCCGAGCCGCACAGGAGAGGACGAGACTCCTAAATGAGAGACGTGTTTTCCTGCAGCAGTATTAATTTACAGGATCCAATATTTGCAATAAGCATGAGGACTGTGAGAGTTTGGAGAAACCTCCCTGCTGAGTCATGCAGCAGCAATGTAGCAGCTGTGAGTAAATAGTGACTGTGTGGAGGCGACGTAGCTGACAGGCAGGTAGGCGGCGATGAAACGGGAGCGTTTGTGTGTGTGTGTGAAATCTCCAAACACTGCACCGTGAGTCACCAAACCCGAAACGTGTTCACCTGCTAATTCGTTCGGTTTTTCATCATGTTAACCTCCACCTTCACCTCCTCCTCTCCCTCTCTCATTGTGCTCTGTCCTCCACCTCCCCGTCAGGTTTCTGTGTGGGACGGTGAACGATTTCGTGGCGGAGGTGGGGAAGGCGTATGAGAGAGCCACGGAGAACAAGGAAGAGGCAGATGCCATGGCAAAGAAGGTAAACGGCTTGTGTGCAGTCGTATGCATTATGTAAGCGCTTGTATAACAGTAACTAGTGGGCAGCGTGTGTGTGTATGTGTATGTGTGTGTGTGTGTGTGTGTGTGTGAGATAGAAATAGTTGTGTTGAAGGTTCACTTTTCCCTCCAGTGCTCAATATTTTCCATCTATTCGAGTATGTCACACATTTCAACAAACCAGTTTCAAAAACAGTCGAAGCTGAACGTGTCCTGTACTTCAATACAGTTCTGAGGTACTTGTACTTTACTTGAGTATTTCTACTTTATCATACTTTATACTCCTACTCCACCACATTTCAGAGGTGAATACTTATCACTCCATTTATTTGACAGCTTTAGTTGCATCAGTAATCCAATAATCCAGATTTGATATATATGAACCTGAAATTGGACGTTACTTTTCTTAAAGTACATTTTGATACTTTTGTGCTTCAGTAAGAGTTTAAATACAAGGCTTTTACTTGTATTGAGTATTTTTATGCAGTAGTATTGCTCATGTTCCAGGGATTGAAAATTCAAGCTGATGGGATCAATACATTCAGGTGTTTTCCCACCTGGGATCCACTCGGTGTGGGTTAGGGTGGTGAGCGAGCATGAGCTAGCTTAGCGATTATCTTTTGATAATCGATGAATTTTTTAAGTGTTTTCACTGGTTCTGGCTTCTGAAATGTAAATATTTTCAGTTTTTCTTGGTGAAAACATCTGAATATGTCTGGGTTTGATGCACTTTTGGTCAAAACAAGACATTTTAAGAGGTCAACATGAAATCTGGGAACTTGGCCGCAAAATGTTCTAATGATCGATGAAAGAATAGATGTATTGATGATGGAAATAATCAGCAGTTTCAGCCTGAATTTGTTGCGCCATAAAAAGTCATGCTGATACAGAGATAAAAAACATGTAGTAAATCTCGCTGGACTCCTGTCAGTCTCGTCTTTTTTCCAAATAATGTGATGCTTTATTGTTACCCGGAGGGAAATTCGCCTATTGCTTCTGCAAATAAAAGGCCTCTGTGAGCTGTAAAGGTATTGATTTCACGCTGCTTTCTGGTGTTTACGAACCTCTGCCCTAGCCTCGGTGTGTCCTGTATCTCCCAATTTACTCTCCTCTCGTGATGTTGAAGTGAGCCACATAAACAATAAAAACCTCCTCCTCTCTGTCTCCTCTCCCAGTGTGCACTGCTGAATGAAAAGCTCGATTCCCTCGTCAAGGCCTTAAGTGAGGAAGCGGAGGCCCAGGTAATAACGCTGCCACTCATAATCAGTATGAAACAGTCAAAGCGATCGGTGATTAAAAACTGTCCAAAATCATGAAGCTTTAAGTAACAGCTCAAGCAAAATGAGATTCGAACAGCCTGGAAAAAGTGACAGAAAGTCTGATTGACCAGTGTTGGGATGGTTGTCTGTGGTGGTGGTTCCCAAGCTGGGGGTCGGGATCCCTGTAAGGGGTGACAGGATACACCTGAGGGGTCAAAGTTTTCCTTATCTTAGCTTTTTAAGATGTTTGATGCTGTGTAGTTGTGTACAAGCGCCCACAGCTCATAAACATTAGAGGAGTTATATGATGCTTATTAAGTTGATTTCAAAGGAGGAAAGAGCAGTTTGGGATGAATTCGGTCCAGTTTAAGGATGCACAAAGTGTTAGTTTCCTGTATCAAACTGCAGCGTCTTCCACTCGGTGGGATAATGATGAAGCTGAAGTGAAGACTTAAGCGCTGTGTTTCTAAGATGCTTCCTGTGCTGTTTGCTCAGAGAGGATATAAAGTGTTCCTCCTCGCTTGCACAGAGTCCATAAATCCCCCTGATTCAGCCCAATCCTTTACAGGAGAAGCAGTAAAAGCAATAATGGTTTTTCACGCACCCTAAGTTTCCTCACAGGAGCTAAAAAAACAAAACATCGTATGGCTTTTTGTCTCTCTGCTCCCTTTGGAGTCTTTTATTTACCAGTTGAAGTCGGCACTCTAGAAGAAATAACGCAGCCCTCAGAAAGTCTGAAGTATGATTTCAACCTAAAGCTCAATAAAAGGGAAACTTTGCATCAAGCCTCATTTTCATAAATCAAATAAGGACGTCCTTTTCTTCAGCTCTGCCTGTAAATGAATAGTCAGTGCTGTCGCACTACTATGAGGCTCCACAGAGCAGGAAGCGTGAAAATATATGAATGAAAAGACATTTTGTGGTTTAATACTGCTGCTGTAGTCGTAATGTGTGAATGCTGCAGGGTTCCCAGTGCTGTTAAAATGAAATAAACAGGAATGAAACAAAAGGTCACTTAACAGGATTTGTTATAACAGCAAGAGGATGTTTCCACATCCAGGTGGTGCCAGCGGGTTCGGTGCCCAGCCAGGAGAGCGGCGGCTCGAGCCCCGGCGAAAGCGGCGGCGAGTCGGGATCAGACGGTAAAACTTACCGCTCCAAGGAGCAGCTGATGCTGAGGGCCAACAGCCTGAAGAAAGCCCTGAGGCAGATCATCGAACAGGCGGAGAAAGGTGAGAGGACGGCCTCTCCAGCAGCAGCCAGAAAAGAAACGCTTTCACTGTGGCCTCATCATTCTGAGACAGTCACGTCCTGTTTGTCATTCCAGTGGTGGACGAGCAGAACCGACACACGCAGGTCCAGAGGATGTCGTCCTCGTCCTCCATCAAAAGAGAAAACAGCGAGGAGCTGAAGGACGCTGAGCCGCGTAAGTGTCCCCTTTAGTTCCAACTCAGCAGGGACACGAGGCGAAGGGACACGCTCCGAAATGCTGTGTGTGTGTTTTATAAAGTGCTTTTTGTCAGAAAAGGTTTGCAGAAGACTCTGAATGTTTGATGTTTTTTGTGAATTGTGCCTCCGTCCAGGTCAAGGAAGCTTAAGTCCCACCTCCCTCATCGTCCTCGAGAAACCGGAGAGCCTCAACACCGTCACCTTCAGCGAGGACTCGGTGTAAGTCTCTGTGCATGCATGTCCTTCACACGCCAGCTGTGGATGAATAACGCGCACTGATGAGGCTGTGAGGACAAATGGACATATTTCCTGTGTTTGCAGACAATGTTCAGAGAAGTGTGTGATGAACAACTACTTTGGCATCGGCCTAGACGCCAAGATTTCCCTCGAGTTCAACAACAAGAGAGATGAGCACCCTAAAAAATGCAGGTATGAACTCACACACACACACACAGAAGAAACTAATTACAAGCTGTTCACAGAGCATTTTATCAAAATTATGTAACTCGACAAGTCTCTTCGCCAACAACAGTTTGTAGTGTTGCAACTGTAAAAGCTTTTATTTCCTGCCAAGATTGGCCTTGATTTGGTATTTATCACACACAGAAAAGACTTTGCTTTGCTGCAAAGAAGATTTTAGCTTTAGTGGATACTACAAAGTTATGAGCCTCGGCATAAAGGAAAGAGTTTAGCGAGATGATATTTGGATCAGTTTGACACTTAATTCATTGTGTGACTTTTTCTTTTAAGGTGAAGATGTTTATCTCAGTGCTGAAGCTGGAGTTTTAGAAGCAGTATATACTTTATATAACATCTTATTCCATGATATTTTTAATAATACTGGCTGCAAAAGCCAGTTCAGATACAAACAGCAGCACATCATCTGCATATATAGAAAGTAAAACCTCCGTCTGTGAGTATCCTGATTGTACTGAGGCAGCAGACTTCAGGTTGATGAGCAAGAGTTCAGACTGTTAGTAACTCCTCATGTTGAAGAGGAGGAATGAAGGAGTTTAATCACACACACATCAGTAACTATTGATCCAAAACCCCCAAAATATGAAATTTCAAATCTGGATAACACGTTCAAGGAGCTGACCATCTGCAGCCTCCGCGGATGAAGGAGAATAAAAACCATTAAAAAGCCAGATAAGTTTATTCAGAGTACTTTAGACCTAGAAGACAACACCTAAAAGCAACAATATAAAAAGACACTCAAATAGGATTTAAAAGAGTAAAATAGGATAGAAGATAAAATAGGAGACAGAAACAGTCCAGGAAGTAAAAGTCTCTTCATTTCACCCACAGATTAGGGTCGATGGACGTGAAACTCTCCTGGTGAATCAGCAAACCAAAAGATTTAACACTGCATTAAGAATATCTGCTGGTAGAAATACCAAAAATATCTTTAAAAAAGAGAAAACTACCAATCACAGAGCTTAAAATTTGTTGTTAACAGTCGATAGAAGTAAAGATTACGGTGATGAGAAAACCAAACTGCAGCTTAAATTCATTCACTTCTGGTCATTTTTGGCAGCTGAGGCTCATGGGTGTTGTAGTATGTGGAGATATTGGCCCTGACAAATGGAGTCATGCATGCATAACACAGTTTCTCATAAACCTCCATGACTGGTACATTATATGAGTGCCTCGAGCTTTAATTTGGTCTGTGCAGTTTTACTCTGATGAAACAAAGCCGGTGCTGAGTAGTTTCTTCCTCCTTTCTCCTCCTGCAGCAGTCGCACTAAGAACATGATGTGGTACGGCGTGCTGGGGACTAAAGAGCTGGTACAGAAAACATACAAGAACCTGGAGCAGCGGGTTCAGCTGGAGGTCAGACGCTCACACACAAGGACGAGGACTGTTCTGGGAAACAAAATGCCGTCAGCTGTTTTCGTCTAACATCCTCTGTCTTTCTCCCTTTTAACTTCCTCCTCTCTCTCTCTCTCTCTCTCTCCCCAGTGTGACGGTGTTCCCATGTCTCTGCCGAGCCTGCAGGGCTTGGCTGTGCTCAACATCCCCAGCTATGCAGGCGGTATTAACTTCTGGGGAGGCACCAAAGAGGATAATGTGAGTGTTGCTATGTGTGCATCCACACCTCCAAGAACTTCCTTTTCTTTGATGTCTCAGCTTTAAACAGCAGCTGCAGTTGTTTTGAACTGACACATTTGAAAGTGCGTTGTTCGCTCTCATCTCCTTCGTTCAGAACTTTGGCGCTCCGTCCTTCGATGACAAGAAGTTGGAGGTGGTGGCGGTGTTTGGCAGCATGCAGATGGCCATGTCCAGAGTCATCAACCTGCAACACCACCGCATTGCACAGGTACACACACATGCCGCCCTCTAATCACAGTGACTGTCAGCAGCAGCCTGCTTTGTGTTTAGCGCTGATTAGCAAATGTTAGCATGCTAACACATTAAGCTAAGATGTTGAACATGGTAAACTTGATATGTTAGCATTGCTATAGTGAGAATGTTAAATGAGAAAGCTAAATTGTGCACATACACTCTTAGACCTTGATCACACGTATGCTGATATTTTGCAAAACAAGCATTTTTCTCTGCTCATGCGCTAACAGATTTTTTTGAAATGCCTTCTGAAGTGCAAATTTTCTCAGTTTTTTCTGGCAAAGCAATGATGTCATCACCTCAGTTTGCACATGGTCATTGTTTGATTGTTGTAAACAGCATGCATCTGAAATTACAACGATGGCGGACTGCCAATTAGCTTTCGTTTGGTTAGCGCTGCTAGCGTGTGTGTTAGAAAGCTGATAAATAACTACAAATAAATGAATAGTTAGCGACTATTGTTTGTTTTTTTTAAGTTAAGATAACAAACTATGCTTGCTCAGAATGTTCTTCTTTGGTATTTCATGTGTTGTTGGTGTAAACTTTATTGCCACCTACTGGCCCGGCATGCTTGTTGAAGTCGTTTTTTTCACATTTGTGTACATACAGAGATAATTTGTAAAACAAAGGTCGTGTGGGCAGTTACATATTCAGCTGAGTTTGTGATTCAAAATAACAGCATTAAATTAAAGCTCTAAAATTCTTGGATTGCTGAACAACCTTGAGTAAGTTGTGGGGTCAGCAGCTGTTCGCCAAGAATATATTTACACGCACTGGTGTTAGATTTAATTTTCCAAACCTGAAGTCATTTCGAAACACTCCTTGACACGTAGAAACAGATTGCAGGGATGTATGAATGCACCATGCAATAAAGCACAACACACTGGTTCAACTGGTGTAACTGTTAAAGCTGCAGGTTTTAGAGGATCATATGAAATGCTCGGCAGAGGACAGAGGAGGTCAAGCAGGGAGGAGCTGTTCAAAAAAGCACTCAAGAACAAGAAGCCTCATCTGACAGCTGCTGTTTTCTGCTCTGTTGCTCCTCAGTGCCGTCAGGTGAAGATCACCATCCTGGGGGAGGAGGGGGTCCCGGTGCAGGTGGACGGAGAGGCCTGGATCCAGCCGCCCGGCATCGTCAAGATCGTCCACAAGAATCGAGCGCAGATGCTCACCAGAGACAGAGTAATGTCCGACTCGAATATGAATTACCTGCATGTGATGTTGAAGTTTTACTTAAGAAAAAACAGCAGCGCGAGCACGAAATACTGCAAATACTGCAGCTGGAAATCCACCGTCAGCTCTCTCCTTGTTGACTCTTTCTATTTCGGGATTTCTTAAATCAAATTCAAGTCCACTGTGTTTGTTCTCTCCTCACACTGCTCAAACCTTTGAGAGCTCTCTTGAGCCAAGCACATTTGGGCAGTTTGTTTCCATGGTTTCCCTCCTCAAGTACCGCAGAGAGAGAAGAATGGTGGCTCGCTGGTTTTATCCTCCTAAATGTCGCTTTTATTCAGTCAAATGGTGACAGCAGTGTTTCAGGTGAGCGTTGTCGCTGCTGGATGCCCGGTCGAGGCTCCATTATTGCAACAACACTCTTATCTGGACGTAATAAAGCAACCGTGTACTCTCTTTTTTCCTCTGTTACCTCAGATTTACAGGTGGAAACCTTGTTTTTCCTCTTGTATCTCAGTCCAGACATGAACCTCTTTTACCTACACACCATAGCTGCTAGCATAGGTGGCTCTTGCATTCGATTGGACCGACTGAAGCAGCATTTCATTGAAAAAATCCTCGACTGCAGCACAAATTTGCATGTCTCAGGGCCTAAAACCTCTTCTGCCTTTGTGCGACCAGGCGTTCGAGAGCACGCTGAAGTCATGGGAGGACAAGAGGAAGATCGACAGCTACCGCGCCAGCAGGCCCCGCCTTAACTCCCAGCAGTCCATGGAGTACCTGACGGAGGAGGAGTGCGCTCAGGTTCAGCAGCTGGGCATCGTGGCCGACACGCTCATCAACAAGTAAGAGGAGCTCCAGGTTTTTCTCTTTTGACTGCAGAAAAAAGCAACTTACCAGCCCCTGGTTGAGGATTTACAGGTTCATATGACTGTTTACGTGATTTTTCTTACTTTGCTAGTTGAACCTTGTCAGCAACCTTCCTTTTTTCATTATCTTCGTCTGTGTGTTAAGAAGACGAAGGAGTCGGGGGGGAACTTTGCTCTACATTTTGGGATTTGTTCATCCCACTGCAATTAGCTGGCTTATTTGCTAAGTTTTTTCTCTCTGGCACTGACGAGCCATTTTATTTGTCTTTACTCGCACATATAACTTGTTTGTCTTCCTCTGAGGACGTCCCAGCATGTCTCAGTTTGTCTTGTTTATTGCGATCTCCTCAGTCGTGTTTCTGAAACCAAACTCTCCTTTCGGGGATGATGAATATTTTAATCACATTTGTAAGGTTATCGCAGAAGTTGGAATGGGATTCATTGTGGTAAAACATAGATGAGAAGAGGTTTGATAGGATCAGTTTTCTTACTGAATCGATTAAGTTTGGATGAGAAAACCAAGCGGAGACGTTTAGAGGGCAGATGGAGACTCAGACAGGAAGTGAAAAGCTGTACAGTTTTGTTATTTGCTGGTGAAGACCATGGCTAAAGTTTTCAATCCAAACATCCACAAACTGAAGCCAAAGGCGGGACAGACGGAGAAGGAAACCAGGCTTTTGTCCCATCAACAGGCCAAGACGACTTGTTGGAATAATCTCCATAATTGTGCCCTTTCAGCCTGTTGAAATAATAATTACAGCTCTTTCAAGTCGATGATTTCGTCCCTCGTCCTCCCCAGGATCCGCGACGCAGCCAAGACCCACAAGCTGGTGGAGCAAGAGTTGGCTCACGCCGTCAACGCCACCGCCCTGGTGCTCACAGAGGCCAAACTGTCCAGCCCCGAGGTAAGGCGAGGACGACCGAGAGACAGATGGATGGACATATGGCTGATTTGATTTGGCGAAATGGAGAGTAAAAAGCCTGCAGATTTTCAGCAATACGCTCGAGTCAGCAGTGACACAGTGATGGAGAGTGGCATAAAAACAGACTTTCAGAGGACATTTGGAAAAAAAACTGCCCGAATTAGATAAAAAAAAAGACAGAAAAAATTCAATAATGTTCAGAATTTTAAGCATTTATTGAATTATTTGACAGTTTCATGGTTATATACAGTAAATGTTCTGTATTTAGTCATATAATTACTCATTCTGTGAGATCTCACACTGATCTAATTGAACATTTTGACTCTCCGTGCAACGTTCACTCTAACCTTCACATTTGGCACAAATGTTCACCTGGACGGACTAAATTTGCGCGACCATAATCATCACAAAATTTCACTCAAATGTCTCGTAGGGTAACGAGATGAGGTGATGACGTTTTATTGATCAAAAAAGTCAAAGGTCAGCTTCACTGCGACATCACAGTGTTGTGCAGAAACACTTTTCTGGCCGTTATTCAACACCATAAGTCAGGAGCAGAAGGCGAGATTGTGACCATACTTCACATTTGGTTGGATGCTGAATTGGTGACACAGCATCTGATGTCAGCGTGTCCCTAAAACAGCAGAATTATGCAGCTCCAGGATCATCATTGCTACTGATCAGTCATGCGATCTCAAAAAAATACCCAGAAATATATGCACATGGGAGAAGTTAACCTTTTCTAACACGTGGTTAATGTTGTGAAAGGGTCTATTTTAACCTTTAAACTAGGATCTTGTCCTAAAATCAAGCATCAAATGTTGAAAGACAAAACACTGAGAAAAGGGAGTAAAAGTTACTGTTTTGTTGCTGCACGATGAGTTATTTGTTCTGATATTTCATCAGCTCTGTTGTTTGTGTTTTCAGTGTCTGAGTCGCAGCACGGCGGTGGAAATCGTCAACAGCAGCAAAGTTCTCCAGGCCGAGACCAGGATGCTGCTCGATGGAAAGCTGCTGGTACGACTCTGCACGTTTCGCATTGTGCTGTCTGTTTGCTCTCTGTACACGTTTTGTTTGACTTAGCTTCATTTACCCATTCAGGAAGTTTACCTTTATTCATGACGGCTCTTTGTGCAGATATAATGACAACACTAGTGCGAAGCACGGCACGCACTCAACGACAAATGTTTATCCAAATTCATTTCCCTCTGTGTTCTGCTCTTATCTGCTTTGCTTTTTATCTTCTGAAACCTCTTTCAGACTGCACTAATTGGGCTAAACGTTCACTGATTTTATCTCCTGTGATTCTGAGACGCTGAAATGTTGAATGCCGGGTCCGATTTTGCTTCCATAAACTCACTCGTGATGAGACGGACAGCATTAAATGAAACTGTGATGATTAGACACAGACATAAAGCAGCGAGCAGGACGTATTAGCATAATATGTAAATGACTTTTAGTTTGAGAGAATTTGCAATACGCCCCAACTGTTGACAGAATTGCAGGTTAGCAGATGTTTACTGTTTACAAATCTGTGAATCTGCATAATATTCGCAGGGTGTCTAAATGTACATCGTCCTCAGATGGCAGACAGCAGATGTTAGCATTTAGCATTTTCAGATTTACAGATGGATCTTTTCAGGGCCGTTATCGTACGGTTTCATCCGTCCACGCTATCAAATAAAACATTATGGCCTGCGAAGCTGACGCGCCGTCTCTTCCTTCCCCCGCAGTCGGATTCTCCTGAGGAAGAGGAGCTGCGATCGACTCTGAACAGCCTCAGCGCCGAACTCCACAAGCTGGATGACATCCACTGGATCTGCCCTCTCATGCAGTGTTCAGAGGAGGTGAGTGGGGGGACGTTGGGTCTGTGTTTATATGTCGCGATGGCGCAGTGGAAACTAGAAGTCTGCCGTTTGTTCTTCAGGACTCGGTGAGAGGCAGCACTAAGAGCAGCGGCAGCAGCATAAAGCTGAAGATCATTCCCAAGGTGAAGAAGGAGAGAGAGAAGCTCCACAAGCAGAAGTCCAACAGCTCTCTGTCAGGTAAGAGGTCAGGACCGAGTCCTGATTCAGGTTCTACCTAAGGATGCCCCTAACTGATCTGCAGGATGGAGACTCAGCACGATTACAGTTCGATCATTTCCTGATTCTTGTTCGCTTGGGTGCCTCAGTGTTTTTTTGTCTCCAGAGACAGCAAAGTAAAGCACATCTCCGCCATCTTTTTAGCATCAGGCTAATGATTTATTCTTTGTTTTCGCTCTCCTTCCTGCAGGAACTTGGGATATCAAAGGCGGGCCTGGTGAGGCAGATTCCTCGGGAAACTGAAGTCCATGAGGTGCTTTCTTACTGCCCCCCCCATACATCCAGGGGTGAGGACCCCCCCCTCCTGTCCTCCTCCCCTCTAATCGTGATACCTAGTGGCCTGACAGAGGTGTGAGGAAGAAAAGAAAACCATCTTTCCGACTTTTCCTCCCTGTTTAACCTCCGTTTTGCAGGGAGGGCTTTGGTTTCCTCTGGTTTTTCTTTTTAAGGGGTCCGGCTTTGCACCGCTTTGCTTCAACTCCGGCATTTTGCTTTTGGTTCTGTTCACCCGCTCGAGTTAGAAGCTGCCGTGGCCGGCAGCGATTGAGACGGAGGACAAGGGAGGTGTTGAATCAAAGCGTTCTCGCTAACTTATTTTTTCTTTTTTGACAAAGAATTGTGCTTATGTGGTGCTCTCCTTGCATGTCGAGTGCAGCCATCTTATTTTCTATCTCTCATGAGTCGTTACAGTCTTTTAAATCTTTTCTCTCTTCAGTGGTTTTATTTCTGGACTTAAGAAACAGCCTTTGAGTTTTCTCGAGACTTTCGAAGAGTATTTATTTCTTTTTGCTACTGCCATGAGAACTCGAACGGCAACAAATCAACAAAATGAACAAACTGAAACATCTCAACCTTATCGTCTACTGAACTGGAGAATATCTTAAATGTTGCAAAAAATGTACTGAGGAATGTACTCGTGTGGACTATTAACCTGTGAATAATGATAACGTTAAATGCTAAATTATAAAAGATTTCACAAAGGTTCTACTATTGTGGTTCTAAAGTGGTTCTTAATAGGCTGTTGTCTGACTTGTGTGATCCGAGGTTATGCAGCCAACGCTGCCAAAACGACGAGTCATTTCATCTGATGCGACGCTTAACGACGGTACGTCACTCAGCTATTATCAAAGTCTAAATGTGACTCGTGGGAGGAAAAAATAACAAAATTCATCCAAGTGTGCAGTTTTTTCTCCCGTTTTAAGAACCATTTTGAGCACCAGATAAAATGACTCCATCGTATTTGGCAGCGTTGGGTGAAGGTGTTTACAGAAGGAGGAAGCATCAAGGACACGTTAACAAAACATTACAGCTACTCAGTGTGTTTCTCCTACTTTGCCATATTCCTGATTGTATATGTAACATGAGAACAAGAGTCAGTGGATATTTGATTTTGCCTTGTCTGTGGTTAAAAGCTATTATTATTATTATTATTATTATTATTATTATTATTACAAATATATCTATTTTTTGTATATCTTATTTTCCCAATGGTAACCTGTGAAGCTCTCGGCTTTGCTGCTTCCCCCTTTGACAAACTCCTCGGCCACTGTGCATATAATCGAAGCCAATTAATGCTGTTCTGTGTGTCCCTGCATGCATACTTAGCCTTCCTTCGCCTCACAGTGAGGGCCGAAGTTGCCTCAAAGTCGCAAGTTTTAGCTTTTAGCAGCATTTGGAAATGCTGTTTCTTTTAACCTGCTTGCTGCGCCTGATGGTTTTACTGCCAGAGAACACTTATTTAGCAAAAACAAACTCAAACGTCTGTCAAATACTTTCCTGTGTTGTCCAAACTTCAGCAGTGTATTGATTTACACCCTGTCTGTCCACAAGGTTCCCCAAGCAGGTTACAACAAACTTGATTGCATGTATCCGATGCTGCTGTTCGGAAACGGCTAAAACATCGACGTTTACGTGCTCTAGAGGCAACTTCTACCCGAGGTTTACAGTAATGTTCTTGAAAGTTCTTTTCAGACACTTTGGGAAATTTGTTTATTTGCTGTGTCATTGCAAGATGGACAAGAAGAATAATATCTTCTTCATCTCTGTGCACTCAGTAAAGAAAGATGTGCCTAGCTTAGCTTAGCTTAGCAAAACAAAGAAGAATTGTGAAATTCTCTCCGTGAAAAGTAAGATAGCCCTCAGCAACTTCCAACTGTACAGCTTTTCACTTATTTCCATGTAGTCCTGTCTTGTTAGCGAGCAAGTTATCAGGAAATCCCAGAGTCTGATGTTTTGTTTCCGTGTGTTACGAAAGTGTTCAGAGCTAGCAGTTTTGCTATTGGCTCCAATATGCTAGCAAGCTGCATGTTCAACAACGTTTTCTTTCTACTAAAACTGTTAAATATACACATACAGTAGATAAGATAGCTTTGTAATTGTTGGCGCTCTGATGGAAGTAGGCTAGCTGTTTCCCCGGCTTCCGGTGCTTTATCGTAAGCTAGGCTAAACAAGTCATGAAGCTAACGGCATACTGAATGGACAGAGATGACTTTCACATAATTCTCATCTTAATGCACTGTAGGACAGCCAAAATGTGTGTGTTTGTGTAAAGAAGTGATGTCCGCTAGTTAAGATTAAACCTGAGTCAAATATTAGCTAACTGTGCGGCAGCGTAATTAACTACATTTTAAAGGTACTTTTCATGGTACACAACTTATAGTTGGTTTGTTGTAATGCAACTCCACCACATTAAAAATCATAAAAAAGGGACGTGGAAGTTAACAGTTTTGACTCAGGGCTGATCAAGAAGGACAAAGTATGTGTTTTTTTCCTCAAACTTTAACGTATATCCTCAAACCAGGCTGTAAACTTGTAAAGGATCATTTCTTTTTTCCCATTCACGCAAAGGGTTGGTTCTTGATTTTCTCAGTTATTTAGCATTTATGGTACTAACCTGAACCCTGATAGGGCTGCATTACTGTGAGGCGTTGTAGATGTTCAGCTCTGGTAGGATTGTGCTACTGTATCCATAGTGTGCCAGCTATATGCTCTACACCTTAGAGGCTTTAGTGGTGTCGTGCCAAGTTTATACCGAGTTCAGTGGGTTACGAGACATACGAGGTGTGTGCGAGTGTGTGAGCTTCAGATGCGAGAGTTGCTGTA
The DNA here is from genome assembly GCF_039877785.1 of Chaetodon trifascialis. Taxonomy (NCBI): domain Eukaryota; kingdom Metazoa; phylum Chordata; class Actinopteri; order Chaetodontiformes; family Chaetodontidae; genus Chaetodon; species Chaetodon trifascialis. The sequence continues at coordinate 4,531,672 of NC_092078.1, forward strand.
TGTCGTACATTTCAAAGTTTACTGTATCTTGCCTTGCACTTTACAAAGAAGCAAACTTAATAGGAAAAAAGACATTTGTGTGCATGTGTGCGCGTGTGTGTGTTTAAGATTTCGAGTGTTTTTTTTAATTGATTTGATGACAAGAATCTTTTATTTATGATAAATGTATACAGACAGAAGTGTGTTGATAAAATGTAATATATCTAACCAAACATAAAAGAATGATAAATATATAAAGATGTATACACAAATGTTTATTACATCCGTGGTTGTACAGTTACTCCCACAGCAGCTTGAGATCTCCCGTTTAACGCAGATGTTATTACATGTGATCGTCATTTCCACTGCCGCAGTCTTTCCGATGCTACACCAATTGGTATTGAGCTATATTCTAAGACGTTAACTGCTATTAAAATAAGCCAAAGTTAGTGAATTCTCCAGTGTTATCACAGACTACGAATGAACTGTTTACACAAGTAATTGATGTCATATTCAGCCTGTTTTTAGCCAATATTTGGGTGAACTTTTTGCATTTTATTTTGAAAATGTAACATCAATTCAGAAAGATGACCTTGTGCTTTAATTAGCATTTGTGTTGAAAATGAATGCAACATTTGTGGAAGCCATTTTTGGATTAAAAAAAAAAATAGTTTACTTTATTTTAACCAAGGATTTCACCGTTTTGTTGCTGTTGCTGTAATCTTTTGTTCAGACTTTTTGACTGAAACTGAAACGCCCACCATGTTTGTGCAACAGTATTCCATAGATGACATTTGTGAACGCACCCCCGATCTGAACAGCCTATATATTGAGACTGTGTGCGCAATGCTGGAAGCCAGACTAGATGTTGCACGACCTTGTACGTTGCGAGGTGTTTTATTGTGTTATCGTGTGCAGTGTGTAACAAAGACAAAGTCAGCGCAACCCTTTGGAGATTAAATGAATTATTGAAGTGTGAAGCTTGTGTCCTTTGTTGCAATGTGTTGATGATGTACTGAAAAAATCCAGTTTTAGGATACGTTTAACTCTGAAAGGTACCGTCACGGAACCTAAACTGCCCAAACTCTGAAGATAGTCATGTGAAACTGTCTTTGAGTATTTGTTGGACAGAAATGTAACGTGACCGTACCTTTAGCTAACAACATTTGGTAAATTGAAGGTATTAAGCACTGAAATTGAACTTTCGTTCACTTCCCCGTTAACCTGCTGCGCTTGTTTACCTTGCAGGGGGGAGAAAAGTAAAGGCCTCAGTATGCTTCAAATGAACACGTCTTAAGGTAACACTGTTTATACCTCTGTTCTGCCTCACTCAGGCCTAGTCCTCACACATGGGTGTTTTTAAAACGTAGCTTTCACTCTGCATTTTGACCTTTCGTCCACACTAACGCAGTTTTATGTCGCAGGTGAAGGTGGTCAGAAAATCTGCTTGCATTGTTGATGTGTGGACAGCGAAAAGTTTTTGGTTTTCATACACTTGATTACATTCACCCATTGTTGATACATCTGCCAGTGTTGTGGCTCTGGGGTCCAGTCTTTAGATGATCCAATGAGCAGGTTGTTTGAAGCATACTGAGATGCTTTGTCAGATGGATCTGAACATGCTTGTAATTACACCACGTACTGTATCTTTTTTGAGTCTTCGCTTGTAGTAAAGCTGGCCAGTGAGTAATACAATGTAGGTAGTGTTTGCAGATGAACAATAGGTTTATATTAATGAAAAACGGCGCGTGGAAATACATTTCAGCCTGACTCATAAGCTAAAGGTGAACCGTTTTTACGTAGCTGCAGCCTCTAACACCAACGGATGCTCAAATGACTCATTAGACTTTTAAATGAATCATTAATCTTAATCTTCTGCTGAATGCCAGCATGTGATGGATAATAACTGTTTATACTGCTGATGCAGCCGTTTAGCCATTGTTCATTTGAGACAAAGACAAAAAAGACAGAAATTGAGACAGTGAGAAGACTTTATTTTTTTGTATTGACCTTTCATACAGATGTGCCTGAATACATTCACATCACTATTTCAAGCATTATAATTAAATAAAAAATGTGTCCAGTGTTTGTCGATTAAAGCTTCAGGAACTTGTTAGTAAAGCTTCAGGGAAGTTGAATCTAATTGTTTTAGAAATAAACCGCTGCTTTATTTCAAAAAGCAATTTCAGTTCAACAGCTTCACTAATCAGTTACTCAAGCTCTGGCATGTCTTCGTATTGTCCATCTTCCTCCTGCCTCCTCTCCTCCTCCAGCTTCTTCCTCTCCTCCTCCGCCTTCTTCCTCTCCTCCATCGCCCTCTTCATCTCCTCCTCCACGTCCTTCCTCTTTACATCTTCGCTTCTCTTTTTCTGCTCATCTCCGTCCTTCTCCTGCGTTTTATTCTTTGGCGTGTCGTAGGCCCACTCCTCGTCCGAGTCGCTGATGTCGTCGTCGTCGATGTCCCAATCAGGTTGATACGACTCATTGGTTTCGGCTGAGTCCTCCACGGGTTCAGGCTCAGGTTTGTAGTTGGGGTCCTCCAGTTTGCCCCAGGCCACCTGGTCGGCCTTGCGGAGGATGATCTCCACCTTGGATGGGACCATGTTGATCGAGCTCTGTTTGACATTTATCACCTGAAGGTAAGACAAGTCAAAGGAAAGAGTTTGATGAAAATTTGCTTTATGTTCAGCTGTTACAGAGCACGCCAGATTCTTGAAAACATTGGATTGTATTAGCAGCAGGTGAGCTAATCACTGGTTGCAGTTACTCACGCCCCAGAAGTGGAAGTCTCTCTTGAAAATCTTACTGTCCTCAAACTGGATTTGGCATGAGAGCTACAGAGGATGAAAATAGACAAATAAGGAAAAAAGTGAGCTAAAAAAAATGCAAAAACAATAAGCAAAAAATCTGTTACTAATACATGTTTGATTTTTTTAAGCAAACCAACTTTCCATATCTGTAATGAAAACTAAAAAAAATAATAATAATTTTTAAATTTTTCCTTATTACTAAGGGAAAAACAATCCCGTAGTAATACATGCTTGTTTTTTAAGCCAACCAACTTTCTCTATCAGTGATAAAAACAAAAAAAAAAACTAAAAAACAATTTAAAAGCCAAAAAACAATCCCATAGTAATACATGACTGTTTTTTAAGCTACCCAACTTCCTATATCAGTAAAAAAAAAAAAAAGAATTTTTAAAAGCCAAAAAAAAATCCCTTAGTAATACATGCCTGTTTTTTAAGCTATCCAACTTCCTGTATCAGTAAAAAAAAAAAAATAACTTTAAAAGCCTAGAAAAATCCCTTAGTGACACATGCTTGTTTTTTAAGCCAACCAACTTTCTCTATCAGTAATAAAAACAAAAAAAAACTAAAATTTTTAAGCCAAAAAAAAATCCCTTAGTAATACATGCGTGTTTTTTAAGCTTCCCAACTCTGTATATCAGTAAAAAAAAAAAAAGAATTTTTAAAGCCAAAAAAAATCCCTTAGTAATACATGCGTGTTTTTTAAGGTACCCAACTCTGTAATCAGTAAAAAAAAAAAAATAATTTAAAAGCCAAAAGACAGTCCTTTAGTAATACATGCATGTTTTTATGCTACCCAACTTCCTATATCAGTAAAAAAAAAAAAAAAAAAAATTTAAATCTAAAAAAATAAATCCCATAGTAATACATGCTTGTTTCTTTAAGCTACCCAACTCTGTATATTAGCACAAAAAAATTTTTTTTAAAAAGCCAAAAAAAATCCCTTTGCAATACATGCGTGTTTTTACGCTACCCAACTTCCTATATCAGTAAAAAACAAAAAACTAATTTTAAATCTAAAAAAATAAATCCCATAGTACTACATGCTTGTTTCTTTAAGCTACCCAACTCTGTATATTAGCAAAAAAAAAAATTTTTTTTTAAAAACCAAATAAAATCCCTTAGTAATACATGCGTGTTTTTTTTAAGCTACCCAACTTTCTATATCAGTAAAAAAATAAATAAATTAAAATCTAAAAAAAAAAATCCCATAGTAATACATACTTGTTTCTTTAAGCTACCCAACGTCCTTTATCATTAAAATTTTTTTTTTTTTTAATTTAAGCCAAAAAAAATCCCTTAGTAATACATGCGTGTTTTTAAGCTACCCAACTTCCTATATCATTAAAAAAAAAATACAAAAATTTTTAAGCCAAAAAAAATCCCTTAGTAATACATGCGTGTTTTTTAAGCTTCCCAACTCTGTATATCAGTAAAAAAAAAAAAAAATTTAAATCTAAAAAAATAAATCCCATAGTAATACATGCTTGTTTCTTTAAGCTACCCATCTCTGTATATTAGCAAAAAAAAAATTTTTTTTTAAAAAGCCAAAAAAAATCCCTTAGTAATACATGCGTGTTTTTAAGCTACCCAACTTCCTATATCAGTAAAAAAAATAATATATTTTTTTTTTACTTTTTTAAATTTATTTTTTTAATAAATTCTAAAAAAACCACGCTTTTTTTTTTTTTTTTACTGATATAGAAAGTTGGGCAGCTTAAAAAAAAACACATGTATTACTAAGGGATTTTTTTTGGCTTTTAAATTTGTTTTTTTTTACTGATATACAGAGTTGGGTACCTTAAAAAACACGTATGTATTACTAAGGGATTTTTTTTGGCTTAAATTTTTTTTACATTTTTTTTTTTTTTTGAGTAAAAAAAAAAAAGCGTTTTTTTTTAAGCTACCCAACTTCCTATATCAGTAAAAAAAATTTAAGCCAAAAAAATCCCTTAGTAATACATGCATGTTTTTTAAGGTACCCAACTCTGTATATCAGTAAAAAAAACAAATTTAAAAGCCCAAAAAAATCCCTTAGTAATACATGTGTGTTTTTTTAAGCTGCCCAACTTTCTATATCAGTAAAAAAAAAAAAAAAATTTAATCTAAAAAAATAAATCCCATAGTAATACATGCTTGTTTCTTTAAGGTACCCAACTCTGTATATCAGTAAAAAAATATAAAAAAAATTTTATAGCCAAAAAAAATCCCTTAGTAATACATTCGTGTTTTTTTTAAGCTACCCAACTATCTATATCAGTAAAAAAAAAAAAAATTTAAAAGCCAAAAAACAGTCCTTTAGTAATATATGCGCGTTTTTACGCTACCCAACTTCCTATATCAGTAAAAAAAAATAAAAAAAATTTTAATTAAAAAAAATAAATCCCATAGTAATACATGCTTGTTTCTTTAAGCTACCCAACTCTGTATATTAGCAAAAAAACCCATTTTTTTAAAAAGCCAAAAAAAATCCCTTAGTAATACATGCGTGTGTTTTAAGGCAAGGCAAGGCAAATTTATTTGTATAGCACAATTCATACACTAGGCAATTCAAAGTGCTTTACAGAAGCATAAAAATCATACATTTTGATTAGAAGAGAACAAAAAAATAAAAATAAAATACAATTAAAGGAAAATTAAAAACAGACACCAGTAAAAGACAATAATTTAGCATTTAAAATGATTAAAACCATTGAGCAAATACATTTACTTTAAGTAAAAGCTGTAGCAAATAATAATGTTTTCAACCCTGATTTAAATGAGCTGACACTTGGTGCAGACCTCAGGTGTGCAGGGAGAATGTTCCACAGGTGAGGAGCATAATAACTGAAAGCTGCTTCACTTTGTTTGGTTCTGATTCTGGGAACACACAATAGACCTGTCCCTGATGACCTGAGAGGTCTGGATACTTCATATGGGGTTAATAAATCAGGAATATATTTTGGTCCTAGACCATTTAATGCTTTATAGACCAACAGTAAGATTTTAAAGTCTATTCTTTGACTCACAGGAAGCCAATGTAGTGATCTGAGGACTGGTGTGATATGGTCCATTTTTCTGGTGTTTGTAAGGACTCGTGCAGCCGCATTTTGGATCAGCTGTAGTTGCCTAATTGATTTTTTGTTTAGGCCAGTAAAGACTCCATTGCAATAGTCCAACCTACTGAAAATGAATGCATGAACAAGTTTTTCCATGTCTTCTTTGGACAGACAACCCTTGATTCTGGTTATATTTTTCAGGTGGTAGTAGGCTGATTTGGTAATCAGCTTTAAATGGTTGTTAAGATTCAGGTCCGAATCAATAATTACACCAAGATTTCTGGCTTTATCTGTTGTTGTCAGTGACATGGAGTTAAGTTGAGCACTGATCTTTGACCTTTCATTTTTGGGGCCAAAAACAATCACTTGCATAATGCATGTCTTATCTGCATTAAGCTGAAGAAAATTCTGGCACATCCACTCATTGATTTGATGAATACACTCACTCAGTGAAAGTAAGGGACTGAAGTCATGTGATGACACAGATATATGAAGTTGTATATCATCTGCGTAAGTATGATAAGAAATATTATGATGCTCCATAATCTGAGCTAGGGGCAACATGTAGATATTGAAAAGAAGTGGTCCGAGAATGGACCCTTGTGGCACCCCACACATCATCTTCTTTCGTTCAGACATATGCTCACCAATTGACACAAAGTAGTCTCTATCTTGTAAATAGGATTTGAACCAGTGTAGTACAGTGCCAGTAAGTCCCACCCACTTTTCCAGTCTGTCAAGAAGTATGTCGTGATCAACCGTATCAAAGGCAGCACTGAGATCTAATAATACTAAGACTGAGGTTTTGGAAGCATCATTATTCAGATGTATGTCATTTAAAACTTTGATAAGTACAGTCTCAGTGCTGTGGTGTGGACGAAATCCAGACTGAAATGCATTAAAACGATTGTTCTGCATCATGAAAGCATGTGTTTGTTGAAAAACAACCCTTTCAATAATTTTTCCTAGAAAGGGAAGATTTGATATTGGCCTGTAGTTACTTATTACTGAAGCATCCAGATCAGTCTTTTTTAGCAGAGGTTTTATTACTGCAGTTTTCAAGGCCTGGGGAAACTGACCGGACTGAAGAGAATTATTTATTATCTGCAACACATCTGGAGCTATGCAATTAAAAACATTTTTAAAAAAGTTTGTTGGCAGAGTATCAAGGCAGCATGTTGTGGATTTTAACTGTGATACAGTTTCTGTCAGTTGGGTATCTTTTAAGGTACCCAACTCTGTACATCAGTAAAAATAAATAAATTTAAAAGCCAAAAAAAATCCTTTAGTAATACATGCGTGTTTTTTTAAGCTACCCAACTTTCTATATCAGTAAAAAAAAAAAAAATTAAATCTAAAAAAATAAATCCCATAGTAATACATGCTTGTTTCTTTAAGCTACCCATCTCTGTATATTAGCAAAAAAAAAATATTTTTTTAAAAAGCCAAAAAAAATCCCTTAGTAATACATGTGTGTTTTTAAGCTTCCCAACTTCCTATATCAGTAAAAAAATAAAATAAAATTTAAATCTAAAAAAATAAATCCCATAGTAATACATGCTTGTTTCTTTAAGCTACCCAACTCTGTATATTAGCAAAAAAATTTTTTTTTTAAAGCCAAAAAAAATCCCTTAGTAATACATGCGTGTTTTTAAGCTACCCAACTTCCTATATCAGTAAAAAAAAAAAATTAAAAATTTTTAAGCCAAAAAAAATCCCTTAGTAATACATGCGTGTTTTTTAAGCTTCCCAACTCTGTATATCAGTAAAAAAAATAAATTTAAAAGCCAAAAAAAATCCCTTAGTAATACATGCGTGTTTTTTTAAGCTACCCAAATTTCTATACCAGTAAAAAAAAAAAAAAATTAAATCTAAAAAAATTAATCCCATAGTAATACATGCTTGTTTCTTTAAGCTACCCAACTCTGTATATTAGCAAAAAAAATTTTTTTTTTGAAAAGCCAAAAAAAATCCCTTAGTAATACATGTGTGTTTTTAAGCTTCCCAACTTCCTATATCAGTAAAAAAATAAAATAAAATTTAAATCTAAAAAAATAAATCCCATAGTAATACATGCTTGTTTCTTTAAGCTACCCATCTCTGTATATTAGCAAAAAAAAAATATTTTTTTAAAAAGCCAAAAAAATCCCTTAGTAATACATGTGTGTTTTTAAGCTTCCCAACTTCCTATATCAGTAAAAAAATAAAATAAAATTTAAATCTAAAAAAATAAATCCCATAGTAATACATGCTTGTTTCTTTAAGCTACCCAACTCTGTATATTAGCAAAAAAAATTTTTTTTTTAAAGCCAAAAAAAATCCCTTAGTAATACATGCGTGTTTTTAAGCTACCCAACTTCCTATATCAGTAAAAAAAAAAAATTAAAAATTTTTAAGCCAAAAAAAATCCCTTAGTAATACATGCGTGTTTTTTAAGCTTCCCAACTCTGTATATCAGTAAAAAAAATAAATTTAAAAGCCAAAAAAAATCCCTTAGTAATACATGCGTGTTTTTTTAAGCTACCCAAATTTCTATACCAGTAAAAAAAAAAAAAAATTAAATCTAAAAAAATTAATCCCATAGTAATACATGCTTGTTTCTTTAAGCTACCCAACTCTGTATATTAGCAAAAAAAATTTTTTTTTTGAAAAGCCAAAAAAAATCCCTTAGTAATACATGTGTGTTTTTAAGCTTCCCAACTTCCTATATCAGTAAAAAAATAAAATAAAATTTAAATCTAAAAAAATAAATCCCATAGTAATACATGCTTGTCTCTTTAAGCTACCCAACTCTGTATATTAGCAAAAAAAATTTTTTTTAAAAAGCCAAAAAAAATCCCTTAGTATTACATGCGTGTTTTTAAGCTACCCAACTCTGTATATTAGCAAAAAAATAAAAATTTTTTAAAGCAAAAAAAAATCCCTTAGTAATACATGCGTGTTTTTAAGCTACCCAACTTCCTATATCAGTAAAAAAAAAAGAATTAAAAATTTTTAAGCCAAAAAAAATCCCTTAGTAATACATGCGTGTTTTTTAAGCTTCCCAACTCTGTATATCAGTAAAAAAAAAAAAAAATTTAAAAAGACAAAAAAAATCCCTTAGTAATACATGTGTGTTTTTTTAAGCTACCCAACTTTCTATATCAGTAATAAAAACTAAAAAAAAAAAAAATTAAGAAGCCAAAAAACAACCCCGTAGTAATTCATGCTTGTTTTTTTAAGGTTAAAAAAAGTATTTGAAAAAAAAAAATTTGAAATTAAAATGCCAAAAACAATCCTTACTAATACATCCGTGTTTTTTAGCTAACCAAATTTCCATATCAGTAAAAAAATCTACCAAAAAATAAAAATTCACAAAAGCCAAAAAAAAAAATCCCTTTAGTAATACATGCTTGTTTTTCAGGTTTACCAACTTTCTATTTAGCTAGCGAGAGTTAGTTAAGGGTGCCTTATTAGAAAGTGGTACCAAATACTAAGACTTTCATCATTTTCATGATGAGCTATAGTGTTTTTAGAGACTGTCTTTGCAAACATGAAATATTTATTAACTTGAATGTGGAGGTTACCTCTGTGTGTGTGTGTGTGTGGGCCCATGTATTACTCATGTTGTGGGGACAAAATGCATGTCCCCATAATGTAAATCATTACATTTTAGGATGAAGACTAGGGTTAGGCAAGTCTCCAGAAAATGAATGTACGTCTATGTGATGTCCCCAAAAATGATGAAAAGCTAATGTATGTGTGAAACACTCACCACTGTCTGGTTGGCCTCTATGCAGGAAAGCTCTGGGTTTGTGTTCTTGGCGTAAATCGTCACAACAATGTTATTTCCTGTCTGGTGCCAATCATGTCGACACGCCACCTTCTTCTTGTCCTGCAAACGCACGCAAAGCTCAGTGTGACGCTCATGTTCCCCTCACAGGTTTCTGTTTGATTGATGATGACTTCTTTTAGGAGAATCAATCAATGATCCCTGTGAACAGTGAGCAGTTGACTTGTATCTCTAAGGTTTTATTTACCATCAGTCTCGGCTTAAATAGGTAGACAAAATATCCAGAATATTAATAATATAATATTACATCATAACTAATAATAAACACCTTGAACAGCGTTAGCTCAGTGTACATAACTGTGATGACAAATCACAGGCTTGTTCTCCTGTTTTGCGCCAAACTCCATACAAAAAAAGAGCGTTTTTAAACGTTGTTGTCATTTCTGCATTCCAGAGTTGTTTTGTCAGGTCATTTCTGGCTACGCTTCCTGCTAACTTGGGTTTGTTCTACCTTCCGCTCATGCAGCGCTCCCCCCAGGTGGCGTCTACCTGCTTTGGGACCCAGCGGTGTTTCCCTGTGGTGCAGCCCTTCTGGTCGAGGAAAGCGTTGAAATCTATTGTCTTTATGCAGCAGCAGCTCCAGTATTTATACCTGAATAAGAGGCAAATTGACAGAAGTTAGATAGAGCTCAGGAAATGGACAACCTGACTGATTCCTATGTAATGAAACAAATCAAGCGAGCGGCACTTTCCCCACATGAATGAGAGAAATGCTCTTAAACTTCATGTAATTCAAAGAGCAGATTTACTTCCAAAGTCTGTTTGTATTGTTGCAGATTTGTTTTTAATTACTGAGCTTTAATTAAGTGTCTGATCTTGCTTTTTTTCTGTTTTGGCTTTCATGTTTCTCGTTCTGCTAACATGGCCTTCAGATCCTGTTTTGTTTACGTTTCCCCTTTGTAGAAACGATCTAATTATGGTTTTGAAAAGAGAGTTATGCAAATAAAGATCGTAATTATGATTTTGTTCCAGAGGATTATGCATAATGTCTTTGTAACATCCGGAGTGAAGTGGTGCAAACAAGCAGCCGCGTTTCCGTGTCTCACCCCTCGTGGAAGACGGGACCTCCTGGGTGGTGGACGCAGACCTCCATGTCTGTCTCTGGGCCTTGAAATGTCTGAACAGACAAACACAATGACGATCAATAATGTGGAACAGATTACTTTCTCCTTCCACCATCATAAAGTCACCAGTGACACAAGTGTGTGTCATGATCAATAAAAATCAACATTTTCTGCAGAAGCTGGAACAGTGTTCATTATTTTACTTTAAAGATTTCACAATGACGCTGGGTTTAAACTATAATTGTTACTTATTTAGTCATGAATATATACTGTTACAGAAAAATACTTTCTAATAATACTTCAATTTGAAGTTTTCAGGAGCTGGAAACAGTCATACCTTCCTCAGTGATCTGGAAAACAGCATTGAAAACTATGCTAAGTTACATACACGATCTTAGTACAATGTAAAAACACTTTATGACTAGTAAAGGTCTTGTATTTAAAGTATTTAATTATGGTTATAAGGCAGAAAGATGAGCTTATTTCAACAACCTCATGCATCATTGGATTAAAGCTACAATATCATGTTTTTTAAGATGTTTTGTGTGTAAAAGTAAAGTACAAGTATCTTAAAATTCAGCAGCTGAGCTGAAGTCTTGGAGTCAGAACAGGTTATTTTTTATGTGTTTGGCCTGTTTTGGCCACTAGATGGAGCTGTTACTCAGCTTTACAATCAGGGGTGATGAACTGAAACACTGAGCAGCTTCAGCTTCTCTGAGGATGATGAAGATGAAGAAACACTCTCTTCGTCTTCATCATCCTTTGAGAAGCTCTCACTCACTGTTTTACATCCTGTGTTCTTGCATCGCGTCCCCTGCATGACGGCCTGACTCTCTGTGGGAAGAGGAGAGAAAAGGAAATCAGAGCAGCAGCACCTTCGTCATCGGGTTATGTTTTTGTAAAAAAAGAAATATTCCAAGTTAGAAAAATTCTTTTTCAACAAAAGTTTGGCAAACAGTGTCTTGGATGCAATTCTACATCAAACTCACACAAACACACAGAAACTCCTGATCTCTCGACCTGTTTTCAATGCGATGTTTCAAGCGTTTTCTAAAATAAAGCCTCATTTTTCTTGATTTCAGTCTCTTTTCTTGCCTGCAGCAATTTCTCAACTTGTCAGTGTCTCTTATTTTTTCCAGTTTCAACAAACAGATAAAAGTCTTTGTGTCGGAAACATGTTGAAATATCCTGCTGCTCTGGCAGGTTTTTCTACATGTGACAGAATGTGATGACTTGCTAATCCCTTTTAACATCGACTCAACCGAAAACAGCACAAAGTCAATACATTTAATGTTCGACCTCATCAGCTTCATTCATATTTACTGATATATCAGTATGATGATTGGGTATGAAAGGAGCATCCTGGAAAGGCTCAGCCGTTCACAAGCGAGGACGGAGCGAGGTTCACCACTTTGTGAACACATGATTGGATGAGGGATATGACTACATGAGCTTTCAGGTTCACCACTGTTCAACACACACTGCTAAACACAGACTAAAGCAAGACATGCTTTGAAAAAATCACCTTCATATCAAGTCATTTTTCTAATTAAAGTGTCATTTTGACGATAGCTGTCTTTGAAGTTTAATTTTCTCGTAAAACGCTGAGAAATGCGAGCGCGCAGGATAAATAATTCAACCTGTTTTTAAAAAGTTTGTTGTCTTGACACGACCTGATTTATTTTGTCTCGTCTTAAGACACAGAAGCTCCGTTTGAGAAACCTCCTCAAACAAAATGAATTCCTTGAAACATGATGATGATCTGTTTTCTTTATCATATTAATGTTCTGGGACTCATTTAAAGTCAGATATGATTGAATGTGATTTTGGTAACAGTTTATAATAAAGCACATATTAACCGTTAACTAGCTGCTTATCAGCAGTCATTATGAATCACTTATTAATGCTTTATTCTGCATGACTATCTTCAACTGGGCCATTAAAGAGTTTTCCCTCAATAACCTCCTGATTATTGCTTATTGATAGTGAGTAAAGACGCTGTTGTCCATGAATTATGATCTTATTAACCCAGAATAAAGCGTCAATAAGTGCTTTAAGAGGGCCAATAAACAGCTAGTTAATGGTGAATATTTACCAGATTCAAAGAGTTTTTTGTCAGTCAGAGGTGTGTTCAGGAACAGTGAGAAAGAAGGGGAAAAACCAGCTCCACACATGCACTGACCTTTACTCTCTTTCTCTGCTTTCTTGCTGATGTCCAGTTTCTCCAGCACCTGAGCCAGCGACGCAGACACTTTGTGTGGCAGCTTGGTCTTAGGCTCGTCTGAACTGCGCGCACACACACACACACGCACGCACACACGTTAATGCACAAACGGATGCTGGGAAATGAACTCAGAGGCGTCAGCAGAGGCGAGCAGACTGATACGTGGTGTTCTCCACTCAATTATTTATTCCAGGAAGGCTGCAGGCGGCCTCAGCCTCACCTCTGAGTGGATGCTTCTGCAGGAGCAGCTGCACGCATGTGACCATCGGAAAGGTGGATGCACAGGGACAAATTCCACTTATCTTATGCAAATTGGAAAGAGAAGTGGATTCCAAACACACACCTGGGTCGCTCTCTCTGCATCTTCTCAGCAGATTTGGGGCCCTGGTAGATGATCTCCTTGCCGTTGTTGTGTTTAATCAGGCCTTTGTCAGAGGACACCTCCGGCAGCAAAGGCTGCTGGGGCTTCACGTTGTTGTGGCGCCCGCGGGTGCAGCCCTGCGTTGGAAGCAGAGCAGTCAGTCTGGTTCACGGAGGAAGAAACTCAGCAATACTACACTGTGAAAATACTCTGCTACAAGTTAAAGTCCTGCACTGAAACTCTTGCTTGTCCAGCTTGTCCTGATCAATTAATCTGCTGATCACTTTCTGCATCGATCGATCGATCGATTGTTTGGTTTGTAAAAACAACGAAATTAGTGAGAAATGCTCTCACAATGACCCCAAAGTGACACCTTCACATTCTTTGTTTAGTCTAACAGTTAAAGTACATTCAAAATTTTACCTGAAGTACAAAAACATCAGCATCAAAATACACTTAAAGTACCAAAAGTACTCAGTGTGCTGACTGGCCTATATCATTGAATCATGATGTTAAAGGTGGAACTCACTTCAATTACTTGTTTGTAAGTTTTATCTAATCCTAATATACAATAATCTGTTTGCTGATAAAATTCTGTGTTTTTCATCTCAATCTGCCTAAAAAAGTACATTTTCAGGATCCTGAGCTGTTGTTACCTTGATGGAGAGAAACTCGGAGAAGTCTGTTGTCCTTTTCTTACAGCAGGACCAACCCTGGACAAAGACACACCGAAGAGACTTTTTTAAAATCCTGCTGAATAAAAGTCTTGCTTTTTATTTGTGTGCTTGTGTATTAGTTGTACCTTCAGAGCGTCATGAAAGATGGGGACACCTGGATGGAAGACGCAGGCATCTTTTGGGGGGATAAAGGAAGACACAGTGAGTCTTTAAATGGACGCTCAGTCAGCAGGGACAACCAGCTGTCCACACAGAGTTGACAGGTGTCCCATAAAAGGAAGCCGGTTGCTAGAAAGACTTCCAGAGCCACGTGGCCTGTGATGCATGCTAGGCTAGCTCGCACAGCACATACGGCAACTTATGTGACTTTTCCAGCTTTTCCCAGTAAACCCAGATCACTGGTTTCCTGTCCACCTGCTCAGAGGTCAAACCCTCAAACTCACCCACACTGCACACTGTAACTCGTCTCTTTGTTGTGAATTTGTGTAATTAACGTGTATATTAAGACCAAAAAACACCAATACATCTGGTCACAAAGAATACTTTCAAAATAAAAGCAGATCCAAGACTGAAATAGTGCCAGTGGTGGTCAATTATGACTTGCTATGTGAATAAAAATCATTTTTTCAGGGAAAATAGTCCTAAATGAAGCTTGCAGGTGCATTTTTGATCTGTTGAAGTTACACAAACTGAACCTCGATGAAGGAAATCAAACCTTAGCATCTGCTAACTCTGTAAGAACAAGACTGACGTCCACTGAGGCTTCATGTCCTCGATGAAAGCAGTCTGGACTGTCTGAATTAAAAGAGCAGAAGAAGAAACAGGGAGGATCTCACCGTCCTCGTTCTTGTCGGCGTCAAACTTGACTCCACAGCCTTTGTTGTAGCACAGCACAGCCATGTTGGCCTGTTGGTTTGGGGGATTTCTTCCTCACTGTTCGTCTCGTTTGGATGTCTTCCTCCTGCCCGGTGGTCTCCGGCTCTTAAAGCTTTGCTCTGACTTCCAGAAGTTTCTCCAGCCAGGCGGAAAGGAGAAGTCCAGGCGGGTGATCGCACTGTGGAGAGATCAGAAAGGAGAGGGGGTCTCTCTGCTGGTCTCTGGTTTGGGCCTTGCTGAATGAAAGATAAAAATAGCAGCTCACCTCCCTCCTCTCAGTTTACAGCTGTCACAACTTATCTGAGGGAGGGGGCTGACATTCCTCCTGCCGAGCGCTGGCTGTGACAAACAGGCCTGCCGTGGATGACAACTGCTGCATTTCTGTCACTTTGTTCAGAATCACGCTTTTATTTTCCCACGAGAAGCAGCCTGTGCTGTTACACCTGCTGGACGTTCAGCCAAGATGCTAAAAAATACATTTAAATTCAGGCATTTCCAGATTTCAGGACAACAAGAGTCAAATCAATGTCTCAGTCTGAAACCACGAGCATTAAGTGTTATTGACCCGCAGGTCCACTAGAGGACAGTGTGTCAGTGTCACGTTTTGCCTCGACTAAGCATGAAGGTGCAGTACCAGCAGGGGGCGATAATGTTGGGAGCAAAGGTCAAACATAAAGAGCGAGCAAGTTCGCGCATGTAGGACGTCAGAGTGGAGGGATCAGTTGATCACATGACGTCAACCGAGGAGACAAGAGCTTGTGTCAACACCTGCGTATGGAAGTTAGCATATATATCGTACTTAACTTATGTTACTTACATGACACAAATGAAATGTCACGTATTTAACTTAAAAACGTAAAAAACAAGTCATATACGTAATTTCGCTTACATAACGTACGTAACTTCCATCACATACGTTAACAAACTTATGTCACATACTTAACGTAACAAACTTGTCACATATGTAAAATCATGTACATTCTAAACTTACCTCACATACGTAACATAACAAACTTAACTGACATCAAACACAATGTCATGCACATTGACATACTTAATGTACATCATACTTAATGTACCCAAATTATGCAACTAACGTTCTAAATCAAACTACGATCATTTCCTAAACCTAATCAAGCAGTTTTGTTGCCTAAACATAACCACGTAGTTGTGCTGTCTAAACTTAACCAAACTGCGACGTCACCTGAAGTGTTGTCTTATTGTGAAAGTGTGACCGGATGTTGTACATTTATCACTGCTAACGTGACCAACATGTTTTGACTTCTAGTTGAGGAAAAACGTGACTCTGACACGTTGGGTGGGAAAACTTCAAACTAAAACTTACAATTACCACTCATCTCCAGTACGTATTTACTGTTTTTACTGTATATATATATATATATATGTATATATATATATACACACACACATATATATGTATATATACATACATATATCCCTGCTTGTTGTGACATGGTGATTTCAGATACGTTTACCAGCCTGGTCTGATTTTTCTGTTGCAGCAACAACTACAGCTCTCCCACAGTGAGGGATTAAACGCTCCCACCTCCTGACTCCCACCGTGCTCTGAATAATGAAACTGCTTGTGTACATTTGTTCCACAATCACATCAACGGGCTCTCCGCGGCGCCAGGGGTGATGCATTTAAGGGCTTTTGACGAAATGGTCCTTGGCAGAAAATATATCACTCAAAAAGTACTGGGCCTGACCGACAGCGGTGTTTTGTCTTCAGTGAATAATTTATCGTCAAACCACGGTTGCAGCGTGGCAATTTGCTCTCCGAGGCCGGGATAAAAGATAAATTGGTGCAAAGCTACTCAATTAAACACCTTTATGCTGCATGTTAGCCCACATTCATTCAGCTGCATAATTTATATCTGAAAAATATTACTCGTGTCTGACTTTAAAAGGCTCAAGTGTAACAATTGCTCCAAGAGGAATCAGCTGTAGCTCTATGTAGGTATCAAGTTTGGGAAAACGGGCATTTATGTCACAGCTAATTTTAATAATACATTATATTTTTAATACTTTATTGTATCAGTATAGTATACGACATTCCTACAATACACATCCTGTCATTTAAATAACAATATTTAATATTTGTTGTTTTGTAATCTGTTGTCTTAAAGATGATCTTATATCAGTGTGTTTACCAGCAGACTGACTGTACTCCAGGCTCAGTTTGCTCTTGAAAAACAGCGCCCTCTTCCTGTTTTAAGGCGTTCAGCAGCCCAACAGGCTGCATGAAGACTAGTCATCGTGTTTACAGACATTAAATATTCCCGTCTCGAAGCAAACATAGCTGTGATTTGCTGCTAAAATGCAACATGTGGCACCTTTAAAATCAGTGTTGTGACTGTTTTAAGAGGGTTGTGGACCATCTGTAACAATGCGCTTAAAGTTGTTTAACTATATTTATGATTGCGGTATTATTGTGAGTACATGGAGTACTCAGTGGATTGGAGTATTTAGAGACAATACACAACTGTTTCATATTGTTCCTTTAATGGACTGTTTCTGGTGTTTTACTTTGTGTCTTGTGATTAAATTTGCTGATTTAAGAGCCAAGTTTGGTGGGAAAACCACATCTGTGAAAAGCGCTTTCGTAACACACTCTGCTCCCTCAGTAAGCACCATAAATGTGCCTTTGAGCAAAGCATTTAACCCTCGCCGGAGTTGCGATGAGGCTGACAGCAGACGACTGCTTCTCGAAGGCAGATTTTAAGTATGAATCAATAAATCTTTCAAGGATAAACAAGGACGGCAGAAAACGCATATCGCAGTGAAATTTAAGAGGAGTTTCTTGGTGAAGCATTAAGCTGCTGAAACACATATTGGATGGGTTAAAACATGGGTGGAGATCTCTCTAGAAAACAGGCTGAATTAAGAAAACACATCCCCTCCGGCGCTGCAATTAAAGAAGAGAAGATACACAGTTTGACATCTGAAGGCCTTGAATTTCTCAGACTTTAAAGCACGTTTTAAAGTTTCAGACTCTCCTTCAGCCCGTCAGTTAAACACAGACAATCGGTTAGGAATGGAAAATGACTTTTTATTTCTTCCAAAAAAAAAAAGAGAGAGAGAGAAAACAGATCCCTAGAATAAACAAATATACTGCTGTAAAATAAAAGCCTGTGATTTTTGTCAACTGTGACATTTGTTTGCCTTTCCATGCTTGATACAATCCATATATTTCTGCTTTAAATAAATAGAAAACATGTACAAAGAGATGGGGGGAGGAGACAGAGAAGAGGGAGACAGATTAAAAGGTGTATTCTGCTCAAAAAACATTTGGCATCATTGAGAAATCATGGCTGATCCTGATGTACAGGGAGGTCTGCAGCCCTCGAAATCTGCATCGTCTGTCTGTTTAGCCCGTCCCCGCTGAGTAGTATTCATACCTATATACTGCTGTAATAACGCTAATATCTTTCATGTTCAGAAAAATAAAGAGTAAATGCAAAATAACGCGATTGCAGATAATGAGAGTATGTCTTTAAGCTCTGTGTTGTGAGTGTGAATGTGTGTGTTTCTCTATATACAGAAGAGTGAGGCAGCAATCCGAGGGTTCTTACCAAAAAACACAGATGTAGAAAAAACAGAACGTGCACAAGAGATCTTTGATTCAACACCGACTCACTGACAAAAATGAGGAAATCGATCCGTTTAACAGCCTCTCTCTTTCGCTTCGCGGGCGTTTGAGTTTCTCTTTTGTACCGCGGCTGCGACACGCGTGGCGACCCACAGATGGCGCCGCAGCAGCGCAGAATCCAAAGGGCAAATCCGCCCTCGTGTGCTGCGAGTAACAAAACGTGACATCTTTGGGAGAGGTAACACAAAAAGTTTGGCGCTCCGTTTTGCTACAGTGGCTCGTTCGACGGCGGTACAAACACCTTTCAGATTCAGCCCGACGACCGGTGAACCCGCTGTCATGGACGGCAAATGATTGGTCGACAGAGCGCGATCTGTCCCGGCCTCCGTCTCATCCGGGGCGCCTGACAGACGATACGTCTCAAAAAACGGGGACAACAAGAGGAGAGAATTTATCTTTATCATCACCATCACTGTCACGTCATGCTTTTTGGAGAAAGGACAACAAACATCGACAAGGATGCAACCATGCACTCATCGACCCCAGAGAGAGGGATGGCTCGCCGGAGAAGAGTCGGCTCCCTCTGCCTTAGCAGAAAACACTTAATATGACATCGAGATTTATCCGTCTGTCCTTCCTCACCGAGATTCATGCTACAACAATGCAGAGAGGTGTGGTAGCAGCTTTTAAAGTAGAGAGAAGCCACAAGGTCGCCTGGTCCGATCCCCAAACGCGCCAGGTCGGTCAAGAAGCTGCTCGACCAAACTCCTCCCTGGATACACACCTCACAAAACGACCTGTGTGATAAAGCTGTAATAATTACTGGCAGTTACATCCGCGCTCAGGAGACGGGCCGGTAACGTTTACAAGACCAGAAACCGCAGTCTCCTCATCAACGCTCTCTCGACCCCCCGAAATCTGACCATTTCCAAACCACTTGAGACACACAAAGAAAACCTCATCGCAACAGGCAGGACTGGATTCCATGCAGAGAGAGTTTCATAAAACAGAACAAGAAACGGAAAGAAGAAAAGTTACCAAGAAGAACAGAAGAGCTGCGTTGGCTGGAAAAGGTTGTCAGACGGGGTCGAACTGCTTTCATGCTGCTTGGTTTCAGCTAAACCGCCAACAAACAAAACAACCTGGCGCTGACTTCGCTGTCCTTCACACTCCACGCCAAACCTCTGTGTTCTGAAGAGGCGACCGCAAACAGCAGGAATCATCACATCTGCAGTTCCACCTGATGCGATTCAGCGTTTTTCAGATCTGTGATGATCTGATTCTGGATCAGCGCCAAAATAGAGTCCGAGCTGGAATCCATGAGCAGAAGGTACCTGTGCTCTAACAGAGTCCCAGTTCACGACGGTGTCAACAGATCAGGAACACCAGAGAGCCGCTTTCCGTTCCACGACTAAACCTTTTAGATCACGTTTTGGTTGGATACGAAACCGGAGATTTTTCTTACTGTCATGGTTGATTTGTGGATTCCCTTGTTACTTGCTGCATTTTTCCCACTGAATAAAACGTGTAAGTACACCTGAACAACAGCTGGTTGACTGTCAAAGAGGCTAATTGAGCGGACAAACATTCCAGCTGCTAGCATTCAGCTAAAGCTCATTTCCAAACCTGGTTGGACTGCATACTGGACTGGACTTGTCTCTCTTATAGCCAACAGAGTCTCCCAAAAGACCTGGATATCCCAAGCATCTGATTCTAGGTTCAACAGTCCAATCAGAGACCGTTTAAAGGCTGCTGACATCATAACGAGAGGCGGAGATGGCCGATGTTGTGGAGACGGGAAGAATATGGCGGGGACCTTATCTGCCAGACAGCGGAGCTATGCTAACAGCGAGGGGAAAGAGCGCACTCAAAAGCTGGAGAAAAAGCGAACCACAAAGCCTGAGAGCCTCCGAAAGGTTTTGTCTACAGCTAAAAGACAGAGACACCAAGAGAGATAATAGAGCTACAGTTTACGAGACGCTGGCAGAGGTGAGGACGAGGTGGGAAACCTACTGCAGGAGGTCTTCTATACGGAGGATACTATGACGAGAGGCTAAGCTAACACAAGACTGCGACGAGAAGCGTCTAAGAGCAATTATCCACCCAACAGCGACAGTGATGGGCGGAAGCAGACAATCTAGACAGAAACTGGATATTATTACTGTTATTTTTTTACATATCTACACACACCAAACAGTGACGAAGCAGGCTAATTAAGCGTTCTAGAGATAGACCAACTAGACAGAGTTGAGAGACTGAAGCGAGATTCTAGAGGTTTTCATAGCAGAGCGGATGACGGGTGATACGACCGAACCATCACTGATGACGGGGATGTAGACACTGGACTGGGACCAGGGATGGGACTACAAAAAGATTCAAGTTCATTGTCAGAATGGCAGGAAAATAATTTTTAGTTACCTGCCACAGCGGCTGGTAGATTAGACAAAACCCCAAACAATTTCTACAAACTTCAAATCTCTTTCTCGACTTTTCCCACGCCAGACAAACTGGCGTCAGCTCCGTTACGGCAGGATAGTCACTTCAGTGCAAAATTTTTGCATGTGCATTTTGCAAGAAAATTTGATTTTACAAAAACAAAACAAGCACATTTCCGGTCAAAGTCGCTGGCTCAAATTTGGCTCGACGTTTGACGCAATTTGACCCTCAGAAATAGCCCTCAATGGAAAACAAACACACAAATGTGTAAGCACACACGTGAACACACACTAAAATGTATTATTCGCACATGTACCAACAGTCAAACCCATGGTGACGGACGCTTTGGCTGAGGAATGGCTGTGACCTCTGACACCAGTCAAACTTGATCCCTAAACTTTGCTGGAACCACGGAGCGAGGGTGAAGCCAAAAGTTCAGTGTCATCTGGCTCTCGGTGCAGCTTACAGCCGCTCACTTTGATTCAGTGCAATTTAAAGTGATTTCGACTTGATTCAGTAACATTTAATCATTCAGTCAGTGCTGCTGTCATCAATCATTGGCACATCGTGTGGATCTGCTGATCGGGCGGACCGAATGAAAAACTCTGTTTCTAGAAACCTTTGACGTCTGAATCTGGTTGGTGAGCTGATGAAGACAAAGAGGGACAGATACACACAGGTCGACCTGGTGCTAACAGACGGCTAGCATGCTAACGATGCTAATAACACTCTGCAGTCTCTTGAGCAGAAAAAACACAAATAACTTTTTGGCAGCCAGAAATGTCAAGATAAACGTATGATTTACGTCATTTTGTTGCACTTGCAAGCAGTCTTGACAGCGCAAACCTTTGGGGGACCGAAGAGTCCAAAATGGACGAAGCTATCGCAGCATTGGCTGTGCTGCACCACCCACCTGCACAAAACCTGCTACACAAAAGAGTAGACCAAATTCCTTTTTTTCAATACACTGTGTGAACTCCAGTTAGCGACCAAGCTAACAGATTTGCTAACTGAGAGTTACAACGCTAGCTAGCTAAGAGAGCCTCTACTCTCTCTCTTTAAAAACTCTTTGTTAATCAAATGTTGTACAAGCTTGAGAATAAAATGACGAGGAGGGTAAACGACACGGAAACAGAGAGAAGCTCAGAGAGAAACTGTTGCTTGCATGTTCCTTGCTAGGTCAAATGTGAGCAGGTAGCCTGCCGGCTCCAGTACTTTACCAAATATCCCTGCAAGTAGTCACTACACCATCGATCAGAGACGTACAGATGAATTTCACTGTGCCACTTTCTGGCGTGACCAGGCCTCAAGATGCTAGCATGTTGCTGCAGCTAACCCCTGTTTCTCTGTGTGTATCTGTACCTTTAAGAGAAGAAAACAATGCAGTGTGAGTAACAAAGACTTTAGCTTAAAACCCATAACAACAAACGCTCACCTACTATTAACAAATGGTTCAACAAATTGCTGTACAAGCCCCGGTAACATTCAGGCGAGGCTGCAGAAGAAAACATTGAAAAATACAAAGATATCCCAACAGAGCGGAAAATTACGGGACTTGAGAAGATCTGCCTCTGAAACTCTCGCCGATTGGACAGTCGTGGACGCAGACGGCGAACGGCGGGGATGGAGAGGAGGCCGGTTGTAAAGGTGTTATCCGAAACAACTGCTGCTCGCACACAAGCACACATTTTTGTTCCTTCCACGCACACTAAACAAACACTTGACCCCTCCTAAGTGCTCCCAAGTAGCCGTGGCAAGCGGACGGTAACCCGGAGGGGACAAAATAGCACCAGTATGAAATAAAGCTAATTCTGCAGCAGAGACTCTCACGCGCAGTCAGACGGCGTCGGCCTGACTGAAAACCAGAGGTAGGATCTCCTCAATCCCCTCCTCTCTCCTCCACCATCTTTCTTCCCACCGTTCTCTCTCATCCTTATTCCCTCTCCTGAATCGTCACTCCATCGATTTTAACAGTGTAACAGAAAGAAGCTAAAACACACACACACACACACACACACACGCAAGAAGTTGTTTCAGACAACGACCAGGCAGGATGACCTCCTCCCCACCGCCTCCCTCCACCCCTCCACCCTCTGCTCGGCCATCTTCTCCTCCTCTTCCCGGCTTGTTTTTTGGTTGGTTATCTTGTCGTCTGTCTGTCTCTTCGTCGTTTAAGCTTGATCAAATAATTCCTCCGTCCATCCGATCGTTCCTCTTGTGTGTTTTCTTCTGATGTTTGTTGGTTTGTTTGTCGCTTTTGGCACTCTGCTTCCCCCTGACTGGATTACATAAACTGCATCTAAATAGACAGAAAACGACTTTGTTAGCGAGCTGTTTGGTACCGACAAAACGTCTCAATTCGTCACCTCTGGTTGACCTGGTCACATGTTTTCTTCCTTTGATCATTCTTTATTCCTCGTCGTGTTTTGTCTGCCTTTGCTGCTTTTGAGACGGCTCCACATAATTTAATTTGTATAACTGCATGATTGATATTGTTTGGAGTGAGTGCGCTGAACCTGCGAGAGCCAACTCGGCCTGAAACTTTGTTTTTTCTAATGTAATAAAAGAGAAAATCTGAATGTGATTTCAGCTTCTGACAACACAGCTTAACGTTCCAGCTCCAGTTTCTCTGGACGGGAAAGACGTGCATGTGTTCAGCTCTGTGGTTGTTAATACACAGACATGCAACTGGTGATGGTGGCTGACACTGGTTTGTTTTACATGAGAAAAGGTAATAAACAGAAATCCCTCCTTTGGTCTGACCTGCTGATGCTTCACATCATGAACATGACAGACTTGTAGCATCTAATAATGTTATAACTGCTGAAAAACACACACATAAATGTAAAATAATGTCCCAATAAAGGAGCACATAGACAGCTCTCCTGTTATAATTACTAAATAATACTGTGCTGCAACTCTCAGCTGCAGAGGTCTCAGTTAACAGCTCACCTGGGCTCCGGGCATGGGTGTGAAGGGGTTGGTGGGTCTGAGAACAGGCTGGTTGTACATCATTGGCTGAGGAGCCATCACTGGTACCCCGCCCATCTGACCCATCTGGGGAGGGACCTGGAGAGAGGGACGGAGGAGGGGGTGGAGGTGAAGAGAAGGCCAAAAAAAGGCCAAACGTTTGCTGGTTCTAGCTTTCTAAACTGTGAGGATGTGTCACTTTTAGCAATTTTATATAACTGTAAGCTGAACATCTTTTAGTTTTTACTCATGTACAATATGTAAGAACTGTCCAGATTACCGCTAACCGCTGCTAACTGTAGCTGCTAACGTCTTTCAACACTCACCATTCCATACACAGGCACTTGCGGTGTGGTCATGGGAAAAGCCATGGGAGCTGGAGCCTGGAGGAGAAGCAAAAACCAGGAATCAACGCAAAGCAGGCGGGAGAGGCGGAGGTGGCTGCAGACAACACACCCTGGCTTTGGCTCGTGTCGGCCTCCTCACTGCATGTGGAAAGCTACGGCATGAAAGGATTTGACTGAAGAGCGTTTGCACAACTTCACTGTCCTCAGCTTTGATCTCATCTGTCTTCATCAGACACGTCTGAGTCTGAACGCAGTGGATAAAACACACACTGTCTGATGTATGTGCATGGAGAGCACATTTAATGCTGATCGAGTGTGTGTGTGTGTGTGTGTGTGTGTGTACACATTAGGAGCGCGACAACACAGCATGCAGCAGAGGTACTTAGTGGAATCCCACTGGGAGCAATCATTACCACGGCTTTAAAAAGGGTGGCTCAGTAGTGCAGCGTTTAGCCCTGCCCTCCTTACTTCACAAATCAAATCCACTACGGCTCAATGGGCCTCAAATTCAACGTGACGGGCAATTTGTAGCCGTCGTTTACAACCCGCGCGCAGCCTCGACAAAGCTGCCCGATTTCTGCTCGACACATTGGTAATTTATGGCGCGGGGTGTCCGCTGTGCATTACAGTACGGTATCAGCGAACGTCCCTGGAGGACAATCAGTTTACAGGATTGGGGGTGAGGATGCTGCTTGAACAACGGCGGCCGCTCGGTAACGCGCAGACGCGTATGAATATTCACAGATGTTCGATGAGTTATGTATCGCCGGCGGCGCGTTCACAGTTCGTGGAGTTACAGATCGCAGAGGCAGGCGCTCTGACAACTTCTCTCATATGTAACAAATAAGGACCTGCATTTTTCAGTGGGATCGGGGAATGCCTGCAAGCGTTGGCAGATGTGACTGCGACCCCCCCGTCACCGTTACATCTAATGGCGGCGTATTCGCCGCAGTCGGAGGTTGTGACCCTTTGTTCTGCTGCGGGTCATCCTGCTCAGCCAGAAGTCAGCGGGCTCCCACTGTTTTCAAAAACCCATTAAAAACAGCTTGCAGAAACACGCTGCTGCCTTCACGGACCTAATCCATCACTGTAAATGAGACAACTGAGGCATTTTTCTTAGCATGACTTTACAACGCCTCAATCGCCGCAGAGATATTAAAAGCAGCCGGAGCTGGAAGCCTCAAGCTGGAGTACATCAGTGAAAAAAGTTCATCATTTCCACTGAAGATGCTAATTACCTTTACGGTTTACATCAAATGATGGATTACATTAATCAAGGCGGTACAGTTTAGGCTTTTCAGGTGGAAAAATAAAACACCGGCATTATCCTTTAAATGCAACTTAAGCAACGACGCTTCAATCAATGCTTTAAACAAATATCCTGTTATGCTTGTTGCTCTATAAAGAGCCCGGACTTGTAGTTTTTTATGATTGTTTTAGCTCCGTTTTAAATGTGCAAACCTCTCCACGCAAACCGACTTCCTCACCTGCGAACACAAAATGTCCTCACAGAGAGTGTAAAACACCCCGTCACACGTTCACTCACTGCGTTTTCTGTGTTGTATTTCATGAATTACTGCAGCTTACTGTATTTTAGATGATTCCTGTCTCTGGTGTTTGGTGCCTTGAATAAAGAAGAATGTCAGCGGTCGATGCAGAGCAGAAAAGGTAAACTGAGGCAGTGAACGGCAGCCTGGCAGTCCGTGTTTTTTAGCTTATATCTGTGTACACGGTGGCAAATTTGAGCGATCAAAACATGCTGAATTGGCTCTTACCACTGTGTGCAGTGTTCCCGTGGACGTACAGACAACCATCTCTGGATTACTGTAACGCTGAAATAAACTTAAAATGAGATTCTCAAGCAAATTCTGAGTTATAAGCAGCACCTTTATTTCTATTTCTAAACTGTTTAATTTGCCTTTGTTTGCGATCTGTGGGTCTGTTATGTCTGTGGGTTCAGATTTGACTGATTTATTGTCTTTTTTTGGGAAAGTTTTGCACTGAAAATTCTCTCCCAAACCCTTTACATTAATATATTTAATACAGAAAAGTTTTTAAAAGTCTTTCTTCCTCTCCAGCTTTTCAGATGCTAATGTCTGCTGCTTAAATAGGACGCTGTTACTCGTATAACCTCCCTGAGCTGAGCACCGCAGACTGTGTTTTGATGGGAATTGGTCACCGTTTGACAGCAATTTTAGATAACGATCATTTTCAGAGTTATTTCACTTCAGCACATACACACCATGAAGCTGTGATGGACTGACGTTACCTCGTTTGATATTGATTTTGTATTGATAGGTTTCATTTTTAAGAAGTGCAGCTTTTCGTGTGAGGAATTTTGAAAAAAAAAAAAAACTGGACAGGAATTGATTCTCCACCCTGAAGTTTATCAATATGATTTATCGGGTATCTGCTCTCCATTGCTGCCTCCAGGGAGCACGCTGTGAGCGCTGATCATAACCATTGATCAATCTGATCTCTTTCAGCAGGAGAGCTGGCCGGCCGCCAGAGAGGCAAGAAAAATAAGCCGTTTCAAGCCAAAGGACTTGATTTATCCGTCAGATACGTTTATTGCTCACACTTGTAGCTCAGCGGTTTCGGTATTTGAAACCATGATTAAGATTTAACAGACTGAACCGCCGTCCACACCTGAACAAAGCAGCCGACCGTCTGTCTCTGGCTGAGGCGCTCCGTCCGCTTTAATGTCTGCTCGAGCGAAATGACAGGGGGCGCCACGTTGTTTTTTTTAAGCATGACAAGAAGACGTCTGACAGAGAGCGAGAGCAGGTGAGACGCCGTTTATGCACCACTACACCTTCTCTATCAGTATCTTTGTCCATCTGTCTTCGGGCCAAGCTGTCGTCTCTCAGTGCATCACGCTTTACATTCATCTGCCTGTCTGCGTCTGTCTCTCTATGCTCAGCCTCTCCCCTGCTGCGTCTGCCCCTGTTTTCGTCTCTGAGGTGCCCCCCTCTGTGCCGGCGTACTCATTTTTCTGTCTCCTCTCCGTCTTTAATCCCGAGTTTGAACGATTCGCAGCTGAACTTTCCCTCCAAAAGGCGGATCTCTTCTTTCTTTCTCCGCAAAGTCAGACTTCTGATCGGAAAATGACCCGCATGGTTAAGTGGAGGTTAAGTAAGCAGAGGGCTTTGCAGGATTTCTGGCTGGCATTTTAAGCATCAAGAGAGCGCAGACCGTTGCAACCTTGCCCTTCTGGCGAGAATCTCAGATGTGGGAATTTCACTTATCATGCATGATGCATGACATGCTCCTCATTCGCTGCTCTGCCACCTGTGATGTCTTATATACGGCTGCCACTTGCCGCTATGACTTATTCATCATGTTATCGGCTTACGGAGGTGATGTTTGCCGTTTTTGTGGACATCTGCAACAGTTAGAGACAACAGATTTTCTTCCTCAAGGACAATAACGAGCCTTTCTATTAATATTTCCCCTCTCTAAGCTTTATTTGTTCGTGTTCAAAGCTGCACTTTTTTGTTTGCTTGTCTTGCTAAATGTACGTTGAAGGCAGGCTTCAGTTCACTGCTGACCGCACAATGTTGGGACTTTTGTCTTGTGCCATTTAGGAGGAGAAAAAAAAGACATTTTAGCTTGTTTTGCTGAGAGAACAATTCCTTCATTTTTTCTATTATGCTGCTGCTTTAATTCCCTTTGGAAATGTCTGTTTTTGCTTTTTGCCTTTGTCAGTGAGGGTCAATAACATGTCTCCAAAATTAGATGGTTTAGCATTAGTTTCATAAGTTTTTGGCTTTTGACATGGACTCTGAAGAATGCCAATAGATCGTTCTGTCATGTTAAGTTATGACGGATACTCTAATAGGAGTAAACGGTGAATTTGTTTGGACCGTTTTCAGCAGCAGGACAGTATATTTGGGGTGAACTGTAAATAAACTGCACCATGTTGTGATGAGAAGGGTCGCTGCTGTTTTTTAATAGTTTCTGGACAAAGCTAGAGGTCTGTGGCACAGAGGGACAGGCCATCAGGCCTCCGAGCCACAGGAAATACTCGTTATCAGGATCATTTCATTTGGGATTTGTTGACAGCGTGAAAAATGGCCTGACTTGTAGTTTTATGGATTCTGTAGTTGTGACTTCCTGGAGTCAGTGCAGATCAAAAGCCCGGGGCGCAGAGGTCGTCAAAAAGACATCTTTTAAAACAAGTTTCTCCAAGAAAGAAAGAGGTGACAGAGATGAAGAGGAGAACAGGGAGAGGGGACGCTGGAAGCACATTATAGAAGCCATTGAGCAGCTGAGAAAGACTGGTTTTACCAAACAGGGATAAGTACTTACATAACTAGTATAGAACATTCCATTCTGCATCAGGACGCAACAAGGAAAAAAGACAAGAGACAGACAGAGAGAAAGATGGAGGGGGAAGAGGAGATACGACAGAGAGAAGCACAGGAGAGGGTGGAGGATGAGAGAAAGTGACAATGTGAGGGTGGAAGAGAGAATTCAAGGAAATGAGGAGATGATGAAAGAGGGGAGCAAATAAAGGTAGAGAGCAAGAGAAGGGAAAGAAAGGGGAGAGAATTACAAAGAAAACGTCGGCAAAAATGGAGGACCAACAGCCACAAGTAGAGGAAATAAAACCAGCGGAAAAAAGAGCGAGGGGTCAAAAATGGGACGGGCAGATGTCAAAGGCAGCACAGCGAAAAAACAGGACGAGCAGATGACAACGCAAAACAAGAGACGCGATAAAACAGAGCGCGAGCGAAGAGGGGAAGGAAGACGAGTGGATGACGGTGCAAAAACAGGCGGAAGAAATGCATGGAGAGGACGAGCGGGACGGGAAGGGAGGGATGAGAGTGGACGAGAGCAGAGGTGAAGAGGAGGGAAAGAAGGCCAACAGGAGAGCGAGGGCAAAAAAAGACAGATATTGGGGGGAGGGGAAGAAAGAGAGGAAGTGGAGGGTTAGTGACAGTTTGTCCTCGTCAGCCAGAAACTGCTGTCCGGAGATCAGGAGGACAATCAGGAGCTGCCAAGATCAGCACACACACACACACACACACACACACAGCATGCACAGGCAGCTACACACTGCACCAAACCAACACACACACACACACACACACACTCACACACACACCAGCACTTGCATCCAAATACAGGACACAACGAAGTACAACATGCACACAGGCGAGCATTCAGCATGTGCACAACAACAACTTCAGGTCCGTCTGCAAGTTCCTTCACGTTCAAACATCCAAACTCACAAACTGAAGTCGGCAGAGAAGCCAAAAGCGACGCGTTCTGTGCAGCGACGCAGATTTCTCACTGTTAAAGGAAGAGTTTGACGTTTTGAGAAAGATCGATGCCACTCTCTTGTCGGGCAGGCAGATTTTGTTAGCTAGCTAGGCTAAGCTAGCCGACTGCTGGTTGCAGCCAAGAAATAGTCGAGCATACACCTGTAAAATCACACATAATAGATGAGATTTAGACTGAGCTTTAGAGGTGCTGGGAGGTGGATTTTGTCTTTTGTTGCTAGCTGTTTCCCCCTGTTTCAAGCCTTTGTGCTAAGCTAAGCTAAGCTAAGCTAACCAGCTGCAGCCACGTATTTAACAGACAGGCATGAGAGTGTTACTGATCTTCTCACCCAGCTCTCGCCATGAAAGTGAATAAGCACAGTTCCCAAAACAACAAACTGTTCCTTTAATACGACGTCGTCAGAAGCCAGAATATATTAAACACATTTAAAAACGTTTTTAAGAAACATTTTTAAGATGTTTCCAGGACTTACAGACAGCTCGATGGATCCTCGCTGAGGATAATTCTCATCTTTTACAATTTATTTTTCATTTTTTTCTGTAGCTCTTGGATCATTTCTTGGAGCAGAGACATCAGGAAGTTGAACGGGCAGGAAACAGAGCATTCAGACAAGCTGACAGACTGTAAACGAGCCGGCAGTTTACTCAGAACTCGTATATTTGGAGGGAAAAATAGTGAACAAATCCACAGTGCTGACAATAATAATAACACAGAGGAAGTACAGAGGGTGAAGGCTGAGCCAGGAGGGTAATTAAGTCTGATTTGATCTCGTTTGATCTGCATCATCTGACCGCTCGTGTTTCTCGACCTGCCAAATTTCAGCCACTGATGTTGTTATTCGATGTCATTATCACTGATAGGAACGACGGCCTCAACTCTGAAAATAAGATCCAATTCACAATAAACTGGCATCAACCTTTGAGGCTTTTCTGCCGGACTTTCGGACACCTCGATGGATCACTCATTCGATCGGAGCACTACACGGGCCACATTCACATTATGTGTTTCTGTCTCCTCACCACATGTTGTACAGGCATGGGCTGTGGGGCCATGGGCGCCGGGCTCCACTGTGTGGTCGACATGGTCTTATTCTGCCAGTTCTGGCCTCCCGTCAGCTTCTTCTCTCCAGGCTGGCTCCAATGCATCTCTGGCCTGCGGAGGGACGCGCAGAGCAGCAAAACAAACACACCATCATTGCTCAACCTGCGGCCAATTTCTCAAACAACACCAAAAAACCATGTTGTGGGAGAAAGAAAACGCAGTACATCTGCTCTTTTTACTTGTAGATTCTTCTTTCTTTTCACTTTCTTTTATTTTTTATATTCCCTGTGAGGCGCATCATGAATTTTAAAGACTAACCATACTGCAAGTACGGCAGAAACATAAAAGTGAATCTTGCCATTAATGCTCTACAGAAGCACTTTATCACAAACCTGAGCAGTTAAAAGCGATTGAATACTCAATAATAAATCTGATTTTGACTTTCAGCAGTAAAAGTTATATGTTGGCAGACTGGCAGCAGCAGAGATAAGGTATAAGAGGGAGGTGCATTTGTTTTACCGCGGGATAAATCTGAGGCTACAAGCACAACACAAAGGCATCATCACAACTCAAGACACTTACTTCTTGGCTGGGGTCCCGCCAAACTGAAGATCTGAGGACAGACAACCACAACCACAGAGACGTCAGAGATGAATGAGAGTGAATGAAAAGCAGCATTTCCTCTCTGATTTTACTCCATCTTTGATCTCTTTCACAAGTTTGTAACATCCAGATGTTGATGTGCCTTGATACAACAGTGTGTGATATGCTCAATCAATATGAGCGATCAGATGTGTGTATGTGTGTCAATGACATAAATGCTCAACCAGTGAAATCCATCGTAACAGATGCTGTAACTAGTGAAGTCTGGACACTCACTGCCCACGAGGTTGGCCAGAGAAGAGTCGAGGTCGTTGGCTAGCAGCTTTCCTCCCGGATGGATGGCCATTTGAGGAGGAGGAGGAGGTGCGGTGTGCGTGGGAATCGTAGGCTTCAGCAGGTCGCCGAGAGCATCGAAACCTGGAGGAGAAATGAACTTGTACATGTAAAATAAGCGCATTTTGGATAAGGCAGGCTGGTAAGAACGTCATGCAGACAGAGAAGAACGCATAGAGGTTAGTGCTCCACTCAGACAGAGAAAATGAAGTACAGACAGACATCTGATTAAATATCCCAATCACCCAATCACAGCTTTGGATTTCTCCACACGCACTAAGAGCGACACTCTGTAAACTGAGCTTTCCAAAAGCCAAAAACACTGCAGCTTAAGTGTAATTCAGGTTTGTCTGCTTTTATGTAGGTTAGCTAAATGCTAACTTCCTACTAGCTAGCAGGAAGGAAGGAAGCAATACTTGCAAGGCGCATTTCAATAGCTATCTGTACCATTTTTTGGAGCCCTGCTCACAATTAGCCCATGCACTGTGTGGCAGCCAGTCCTGGATGCTAACATGTCAGAGTTTAGGGTAGCGTTAGCATCTCTGTCCTGACGTTTAGACTCCCAGCTTCCCCAGGAAACACTACCCGAGACAGAGCTGTGATTTCAAGAGTTAAAGCTGCAGCCGTAAAACTGCTAAAGCACAAAGCAAGACATAGCAACAGCGAGCAGCTCGTTAACTAACCAAACTGCAGCTGCAAGAACCTTAATATAGAGTGAGGGAAGAGCTCATGCTTGAGGAAGGTACAGAAGAGGAGCAACTGATTTCCAAGTATCCGCGAGAAAGAGTTTAATCCTGAATCTAATGAGAGCCGACTCAACTTTCAGCCCAATTTTCCAAACTTTTCAAAAATGTCCGTCCACGATTCGGCCGCTTTAATGAAGCGGCGCTGGATGGTTTTGATCTGAGAATATTGCTGAGCTGTACATCCTTAATATGAACCTCAATCTCACTGCTAGCCCTGCTGTTAATTGAATTCCTCCTGCCCCATTTTTAGCATTTACTTCCATGGACAGAGATTCCTGTTTAAAGCAGATATACTCTACCCAGGCTTTTTTTTATTCCACTGTCATGCAGCAGCCTCATTCTATCAGCGGCGAGCCTATAATCCCTGACTCAGTAGCTCGCAGCACTTGTTCCAGTTGATTGATTTATCTGTTCGGAGCTGTCATGTATACACTCCGAGTCCGAACGGTGATTAGTTTTGAACATGTATGTGTGTTCGTGTACGAGTGACAGTGTGAAAACTGATTGTGTTCGTCCAGGGGCCGGTAGGTGCAAATGACAGAGTAATTTCCTGTGTTGGCGTGCGTGCGTGTGTGTGTAAGCGCCTGTGTTAACGACTTCCCATGTCAGCACTCATTCAGCTAATGGCTCACTATTACACTGCCGGAGGTGTGACTGTGCATGTATGTGTTTATCTGTGTCTGTATTTAGTGGAACTGGAAAAAACAAGCAAAAAAAGAGAGAAAACTGAAAGCATAAACCTCGCTCTGTGCGTTACTGTTGCCTCGCTTTATCCACTAACCTTTACTGGATAAAAAAAAACAACCAGAAATAAAGTGACGACAGCTAGCAAAGGCACGAAACAAGAACAAGCGAGATGTGAATGCAAGACGGCCGCCGAAAATGTAGCGTCCCTGCAAAACACAGGAGGAGGAGAAAGGAAAAAAGAAAGCGAGGCAGCTGATGGTGGGAAAAAATAGGGAGGAATAATATTTAGTTAGGAAGCAGCGTGTAGGTCTGACAGCGGTGCTGACACAAGAGATTCAGAGAGCGCTGTTCCTGCTAGCTTAGCAGATGAGAGAAAAAAGAGGGAGAGGAGGACGCGCATGCAGAGGAAAGGGAGGAAGAAGTTAAAGAAGAAGAGGAAAGTGGAAAAGAGAGCAAGGGGGAAACCTAGCTTTGTCCACTATCTTTTTAATTCTCTCGACTCTAATTTCTCTCCCATTGTCGGCGTTTCCATTATTGTTGTCACTGTGATAAACCACTCTGGCAGCGTGGGTGATTTTTTGTTTATTAAACCAGCGTGTCAGGAAGGCCCAATGAATTAAATTGAACCGAGAGAGCAACAGAAGAGATAAAAAGGGGGAGGGAGAGGGAGAGAAAAAGAAACAAGCCCTCTCAGTAGATCACACACACCACCGGGCAGGGAGAAGAAGAAGAAAACAGGGGGGAGGAGGAGGAGGAGGAGGAAGGTGATGAAGGGAGCACTGAGAGCGATGTATTGAACTGGGAGGATAATGCTATCAGTGTTAGCTTAGGTGTTTCAGCTGAGGATTTGACAGTCAATAGAGTTTAAGATCAAAGGGAAGGAAGGTAGTAAATCCATGTCGAGGGTTCAATTCCAAAACACTCGGAGGGAGAAATCTGCTACTTACTACTAAATGTGACAGAAATTTAAAAAGGTTGGATTATCTAAAGCCCCTTTCAGACACGGGATACGTAGCATTGCTGGCTTCATCTGCCGGTTGAAGTCGTGGCTTTCTGTCATTCACGTGTCCCTGACGGTGTTCACAGTCAGTTATGTCACAGGCTGCAGCAGCGATGGCTTTTTCTAACTTAGGCCGCTGTTGATGCCTTAATTATGGACCACCGTGAGCGCAGACGGATGTTCAGCCCCTCTGAGAAAATATTTTCTCTTCAATTTAATAATTGAAAGTGATCAGGCAGAGAACCGCCCAGTCACTAAGCTCCACTCTCCCAGGATCGTGTTGCCACACAAGTCAAACTTTCTGTCCTCGCACAGCAAACATCCAGCTCACAGCGGGCCCGTCCGAAACTCCACACTCACATACAACTGAGTACGCTAAAATGCTATGAATAAAACTGTAGAATGAACTAAATAGCACATGAGGTGCACAGTATTACTGGTGAACAATTTCACATCTGCTAGCTTGCTATTCAAGCTAACATTAGCCCCATGAGTTGGTTGAAAAGCCTTTACCGGTTACAGAGATAACGCCTGCTGCTTGAAACTCTTGGCAAAAGCTGTAGCTAGCGAAAGTTAGCTTAAACACCAGCCAACTTTTTAAAGTTCTCAGCTGCCCCGTTTTTAAAAAGGGTCTTAAATATGAACTTGAAGGCTACATGCATATCATATCGTGCTAATAGACTGAAGCTAAAGCTAACAGATCCCATTTAGCATCCTCACCAGCCGATGGATGTAGAAGACATGGAAATATAGAAACATCAGTCATCTTGTGCTGCATTATAAAGCTTGTTAGTCCAAGTATAATAAGGAAATAATACATAAATACTTAAATCTAACACTCTTCACCTGTTCTTCTTTTGATAACTGAGTGATATATTTATCCCACTATCCCACGTAAATGTGATGGTCTTCAATACAGATGGAAATCTTACATTCCTGTCACAATGTGCATGTCTGAAAGGGGCAGGAAACAGCTGTGCTAGCGTGTGATTAGCTTGCTGATAGCTTGCCCATGAGCTGAGACACAGAGGAGAAAAAAACCCATTAAAATGAATGAAATCTGCAAATCTAAAATCTGACTTAAAAAAGCAACTAAAACAGGGAGATTGCACCCAAAGGTGAGGTAAGATATAAAAGGCGCAGAATCCCAAAGAGGCATAAATAAGCTCTCAATCGACTGTCAGCAAAGACAAGAGAAAACAGATGAATAAGTAAGAATACATTATAAAGTAATCACAGGAAACAATAAGCTTCGGCAACACAAATATGAATTGTGCTCTGCCATTAAAAATAATGAAATCTCGAAATAAAAAAGGAGCAACCGCGGCTCCAAATCTCCGTGCATCAGTGCACAAACACAATAAGATATCAGTTAAGAGTGGATGAAGAGTACAGACTTTGCAGAGGAAGGAGGAAGGACTGTGAATTGTAAGGAGGGAGAGAAAAGAGGAGGAGGAGGAGAGCAGATGGAAAGGAGTTGCCTGGGTGATTCTTGCCTTGTGAAGTGTGATGGGGAGACGATGAGGCAAACACAGAGAGAGATGAAATAAATGGAGGGAGGAGGAGGAGGAGGAGGAGGAGGAGGAGGAGGAGGAGGAGGAGGGTGTCGAACGGTGTGAACACCAACAAACAAAACAGACGAGCAGGAGCAGACAGATGGGACGGAGCGAAATGACAGACGACGTGCGAGCCGACGAAGACACACACGGTTACAAACAGTGAAATCTAAGAGCACGTGGACGCACGAGACAATGCGTGGACACACACACACACAGGACAGTAGCTGCACACACACACACACAGACATATACACACACACAGGGATTTTTGTGGGATGCTGCCAGTTGCCCAGATGGTGTATTGGTAGTTGTAGTGGCAGCTTCAACACAGGCACTATTAATAGAAGGAAGTTAGTCTGCCCAAAGCCAGAAGCAGGCGGCACGCTGAAGCCACAAGCCTCCAACTGTGAGCTCTGAGCGGAGCGGGAGAGACGGACGGGGTTAAACGAGATTAGAGCGAGCCAGAACTCGGCAGCCCCTGAACTGGATCTACGCTCTGGACTCTTTATACGTTAGAAAGATGAAAGAGATCCGGCAAAGGTTTGGAGACGCAGCGCTACAGTTCAAATGCAACTAATACTCCGAATGATTACGACGACGTGACTGGAATACCTCACAATGTGATGCAGCTCTGTATGACAATACCGTTGATAAGTCATACCAATGAGTGTGAGGGATAAGCGCAGCGTGCAAAGAGCCGGCTGATTAATCCTGGCAAACGTTCAGTAATGTGCTTGACGGGCGGTGTTGCTGTGGAGATGCCCTCAGCTTGATGAAGACAAGCTAAATGTTGTATCAGTGACGAAGGAAAACAGGTAACTGTGGGATAAAAGGCGATGCTGAAGTTTTACACTGAAACGTGATGATAGATAATTCTGGAAACATTCGAAACTTATTGAAAACAATCCAATGAAAAGACCAAAACCATTAAGAGGCAGTCAGACCCAAACCCATTAGCTTCCTAAAAAGGCTAAATAGTTTTTAGCTAGCGTAACTCAAACAGGAGTATCTCTCGGGCACTGTTTCCAGTCGTGGATTAACACACATTTGGTGTACTAGTGAGTATTTACAGCAGCGCGGACATAAAACAGAAAAAGCTACAGTGCCCACGGTCATCGTGGTGAAGGAACGTGTCATCCAGGGCAACGGTGAGGCTCACTGATGTGCTTTTAATGGTTGGTTGGTTGGTTGGTTTTGGCCTTTTCGTAAGATTTATTGACGATAAAAACTTTTTTCTTCAACCGAATTTAAAATAAAGCCCCACGCTGTAAGTTCCTCTGAGCTCCTGCGTCTCCTTCTGAAATTCTGTCTCCCTTCATGATGAAAACAGACTTCAGATGACCTCTGCAGGGAGTCACTCTTATCTGCTGTGCCTTCTTCAGAGCGGTCGATAACTCACCACGCCTTAAAATTGTATGCTTTGCAGGAGCGTCTCGAGACCAGAAGAGGTTGAGAAGCACTGAGATTGATTGTGTCAGTTGCTGAGAGGTTAAAAGAAAGTAAGCTAATAAGAGGGCTCGGAGCCAAAGTCTCCGACCTGCAACACTTAAGAGCCATCAGTCTAAAGCTGTTACCATAACAGGCGAGAAACCACAACAGGAGGAGCTGAAGAGGCTGCAGGGAGGGTTCCTACACACGTCTGCTCCATTCAAGACTTCAAAGGATTCAAAGATTTTGGTTGGCCATTAAGCGATGACTGATAACACTGAAAGGAATCCCATTAAAATAATGAAATGAGTTCATTTAGCTAATTTCCTGTAGGTTCCCGATCTGGAAAAGATCTTTTTAGCTGCTCATATTTGTAGGAAGTGCAGACCCGTGTAGGAACCGTGAAAGAAGAGGAGATACTGAGGAAGATCAGGAGGGTGAGTTAGCGTTTAGCAACATCTAAACAGAATCTGATCACAGTTTTGGAGTTGTTAGTGTATGCTGTCAATCAAACTCGATCAAACCACGCACACACAGCCCTGAAGAGGCAGATAGAGCTTTGTCCAGATTATAGAGAAATAATCTTTGAAAGAAAGTCTTCAGGGGCGTTCAACTCACATAGCTGCTCGACAACCAACCTGAATTTAAGGTTAAATTCTGGGTTGCGAGACTTAGAGCTGCTGCCATTACAGTGTTAGAGGCAATTATGTCAAACAACAGGCGATGCTAAAAAAGTTACACACACCCACCCAACCACAAGCTGCTGGAACGAGTCAGAGGGTTAGTCGAATGCTACGCTTGCGCTGCCAGAAAAGCCAAAAGGTTTGAGGCGTCAGTCGGGCCCTGTCTGGACAGTCAGACAGAGCGGGCTTTACCAGCTGCAGGTTGTGAGCCGTTGTTACTGGGCGTGGCCTTATTCCCAAACACAGCATCGAAATCTACAGTCATGGCCGCGGCGGTCTGCTGCAGAGGCTGGCTCTCCATTCCTGAGGGATGCAGTTAAATATGACCGATTAAAAGCCTGTTTGGGTGCACGAGAGAACTGCTGGACTGGCTTTATCTCACACAGCTCTGAAATAACTGCACACATATACATCAGATTGTGATTCAGCCTGGAGGGAAATCATGGCTTTGCTGTGGTAAGGATCCCACCACCTCCCGCTAAACTAATCCCATTAGATTGGGAACACGGACATTACGGTCTCCAGCGTACTGCCATTGTTGTTGCTTAGGCTGCGCAGGCTGTCGGGAATGTCAGGCTTTCAGAGGAGAGTTAAGCCTGTGCACGAGGAAACCCACTGATGCACCTTTTGTTTTTCAGTCTTCATCCACATCCCTGTTGGGGATTAGGGCTCCAAGGCTCAGAGAGCGTTTTCGATGTGGAGTCCGCGAAACAAGAATACGAGGCAGACAGAACACCACAATGTCTGAGAATAAACATGATGTGATGCTCTAACCAACCTCAGGAAACAACAGGGATTCACGAAAATGATCTGCAATTCACAGAGGCGGCAGATAGAAAGTGCTTTATGAGAAATTGCCATTTTAATCGAATCTTCATGTCCATGTAAATTGCTCTTAAACTTATTGGGAATTTTGCCACAGCGGCGCATCGATACTGAAGATCAATAACGCTCTCATGCGTGTCCATTAAGTGTGGAGCTGCAGCCAGCGGCCTGTTAGCTTAGCTCAGTGCAGAGGCTGGACACAGCTAGCCTGCGCCTGTCCAAAGCTCAGTAAAAACACATCACACCTGTTTCTTTAATGTGTATGAAAAAGCAAAGTCCACGCTGGTTGCTTGGGAACTGCTCGCTCTCCACTTCGGCTTTTGTAAAGGTTGAACATTCAGAGACAGAACGTGTTAATTAGAGAGCTTCAGAGGTGAACGCTGTTAGCTTTGGACAGAGCCGGGCTAGGCTAAGCTAGGCTAACCGGCCGCTGGCTGCAGATTCATATTTGACAGATTGAGGAGAGTCTTGTCAATCTTATCTTGCAGGCAAACAAAGCACATTTCCCCAAATGTCAACCAATTCCTTTTATTCTACTGCCTGACAGCACTTCATCAGTGTTTCTGCTGATTACAGCCTTGGACGTTCACTCTGCTTCCCTTTGTGTTATTTTTCAGTAAAGCACAGGGGACAGTTATCTCAGCTCCCATGTCAGAGCTGCTGATAGCGTAATGGGCTGATATCTGAGCTAAGAAGTATCTCTGACTCTGAAGTCTGACCACACTCTTTACAAATGGCTTCAGTTTAATCCTCTGTCATAAAGCCTGCTAATACTCAGCGCAAACAGTGCTTCCAAATGCATCTTTGTGCTACTTCTTGATTCGAGCTAGCCGATTTTGAGCTAGAAACGTCAACTTTTTTCAGAATTTGTGGGGGTTTGTACAGTGCAGAAAAGCTAATATGTGAAAGTCAACATCGCTGCTCAGCATTTCTGCCACAGGAACATTTTTTTCCCACGCTGACAAACTGAGGAGAGGGTTGCAGAATATCAGCCAACATCTCCTCTGGTTTATTACTGAGCTGCTCAGAGTGCGAACACATGGTTACAGGACTTGCTGTTGTAAAATACTGCGAGTATTTACAGTGAAAACACCTGCACCCAAAACTCGTTCGACTGTGTCTCTACACAAGACACCAGCTGGGTCACGCAACATTAGCTTCAGAAGAACAGGGAGGGGATGATGGTGGGTGGATGGATGGGTTACATAAAAAGACAAATGAATGGCCGACAGACGGACGGGCAGGGATGAGAATGACTGGCCAGAGGGAAGACATTTTGCTCAGACATAAATTGGTTTGTGCGCGTCTTAATCTGCGACCCCCCCCCCCCGTCGCCGCCTTCATATATGTGTAAATGCAGGTGTGCAGGCAGCGTACCTCCCCAGGCACTGTTGGCGGTGGAGATTGAAGGAGTGCTCTGCACAGCAGGGATGAAGGCCGGCTGAAGATCAAACAGGTCACTGTTCAGATTGGGAACACTGGGGAGCGAAAGAGTAGAAAGAGAGAGAGGAGGAAGGGGAGGAGAAACGAGAGATAAAAAGAGAGAAAGCAGGAAGGAGAGGGAATAAGGTATGAAAGGAGAGGAGTGAAGAAGGACAGAGAGAAATGAAACAGAGGGGAATGGAAAGACATATGGAGGTGGAACATTAATATTTAATCAATAGAGCATAAATAACTGAAGTCACCACTACAAATGTTTGTCACAGATGAAGATTAATCCTCGCTCTCTGAAGGGCCGTGAAAACTTCCACAGTTAGCAGCAGTAAATTCACAGCGTGTAACTGCGTGTGTGCGTGTCGAGTATGCAGAGTACACAGAGCACAGTATGTAAGAGGAGTATAAACTCTGCACTGATTACCAAGAATAAATAATCCTACAGAGTAGCTCTAACAGCTGGAGTCAGTCGGGTTGTTAAACAAGCATTTGCTTTGTTGGGGAAGACGCTGAAAACAGTCCATACTTACTTTACATATAGAAAATTTAAAAGCTGAAAGGTTGTTGAATAATTTCAGCCAATCATAGTTCACTTCAATTCATCCATCTCATACAAAAGCAGTACTTTACATTAAAAACAGCCAACTAAAACAGCAGAATGAACAGATGAACTAATAATGTCTGATTCTTGTTTGCTTTTATTGCTTTAACTGTTCTGCTTTATCGAAACACACACTTTATTGTCTTTTATCTTCAGCTGTGTGTGTGTGGTAGTTTTCACTGTTAAAGGTGGGGTCCGCCATTCCCGTGCTGGATTCAGATGCCTTCACGTGCTCGAGGGACTCACAGGAAATAAAGCAAGTGCGCAATAATCCACCGTCACTGTGTGTGATCTCATCTTACTGATATCGGCCTGTTTCATTGTCCACTCTGACAACAGAGCTGCGTTAATGAGTCACTCCTAATGCAAACTGAGCGTCTTAAAGGTACATAAAGGCATTCAACACTCTGTCTATCTGTGCTCATTATTCAAGACCTCAAATGTAGAGGACTTGCAGGTCGAGTGTGTAGGATTTAGTGGCATCCAGCAGTGAGGTTACACCTTTGCGCAGGTTTAAAAAGGTGAACATTTAACTGTTTATGGAGTCAAACATTCAGGCTAACGCACCTGTTGGCAGACAGCGCGGAGGTGAACAACTCTGGGGTTTGGTTGATGTGGTTGTTGTTGGCGCTGCCTATCGACTGGCTGCTGGGGGAGGCAGAGGGCGGAGTCTGCATGTTGATCTCCTTCAGACGCTGGTCCTGGAAGACACACACGCTCATGTTAGTATTCGATCTCACGCGCTTCCTTCCCCCCCGACACAAACCTTAACCGTCACAACTGAGCACCTCACCCTGACGCTTCGCCAAACCTTAACCTCGACCCTGAAGGTCCCCGTCGGTCGGCGTACAGTCAGTTTAAAGCTCTCCCCAGGATATAAAGACAAAACACACACACACCCCACCACACAATGTGATCAGGAAGACGATGGTTCAACAGTCATTTCCCATTGGAAATGAATAAGAGATTTGTTTCCAGTAAACTCAAATCCCGGACAATGACGAGCACATTTTCTTGCACATACATACACACTTTTCAGTACACATCAGTGTTTTCTCAGAGAGGAAACGACACCTCAAAACCTCATCCAGCTGCCCTCATTTAACTTCTTGTCTTAAGAGCAAGAGCCCGATATTGAGTCATTATGAGCGAAAACATAAAGGCAGAAGTTAATATCTGTGTGCTTTGGTGATATTCAGATAGTTCTTGGCTTTAGATTTAAGACTAAGCCCAGGCCTGCGTCCAACTGAATTCTTAAGTCAAGTTTATTGCCTGCTCTTGCCTGCCAGGGCTGCCTGGTAGTGTGGGATTCAGCATAGACTATATAAAGACGATTAGTTTAAAGCGCTTTGAAGCTAATTATGTCGGTTTCTAGTGGCTTAGAAACTCTCCAGCTCTGTTTTGTTGCGATGCCAAATCAGCCTCTCCAAGCGAATCTGACCCTGTCCTGCTGAGACCCAGGTGCAGCTGAGACGTGGACTACTGTCCTCTCCGGTGGCAGATACACAAACATCGGCGAGGTCTAGCCGCTGCTTAGGCTGAAGTGTCAAACACACGCATCGCTTCCCTGGAACAAACTGCATTGTTTCCGTGTGATTCCTGGAGATGAGGCCTGATGTGACGGTGCTTACAGTCACTTTGATTTAGCACAAACAGTGGAAAGAAACTGCTCATACGTGCGTGACGGTCAGTTAACATTCATCTCAGGCTGCACTCAGGTCAGAAACCCACCTGGATAACGCGGCGGAACCACCCAGACTTATTTTACCAGCTGATCCCAGATCGGCACTGCAGCGCTTTGAAGGTGCTCCTACGCGTTTGCAGGTATAAAAATCTCCCTGACTCCTCCAGACTTTCATTTCTTGCATGAATTTGAACAGTTTGCTTCAGGGTTAGTTTGGTGCACGCTGGTAATCTGACTGTGACCAACTTCCTGTCACTCTGCAGCTTAAGATGATGCTATATGACAACAAATTTTCACATTATGTGAAAGCACTGTTTTTGCAGAGCCCTGTAAGAGACTGCTTCAAACTGCACTGCTTTATTGACTGATTTTATCACTCTTGCTGTTTTATTGCTTATTTCTTGTGCTTATATTCCATCTGCCTGTATTTCCCACTGGATCTTATTACTTGTGCTGCGGCGATGACCTAATATCTCCACGG
The DNA here is from genome assembly GCF_039877785.1 of Chaetodon trifascialis. NCBI lineage: Eukaryota > Metazoa > Chordata > Actinopteri > Chaetodontiformes > Chaetodontidae > Chaetodon > Chaetodon trifascialis. The sequence continues at coordinate 4,574,290 of NC_092078.1, forward strand.
GGATCAATACATTTGTGCGTTACCATGTGGGAACATATACTGGGAAGTAGCGACAGTTTTTCCTGTCTTTTAAAACAGAATATGCAATGTTTGGTAGACATGGAAAGCAATTCACGGTGCAACAAAGGTGCAGGTTTTTAAGACGGATTGCCGCAGTGGGAATGGAAACGCTGCTCTCACAGTGCCTTTGTCTATTTTACATGCATCTGCTTACACAGCCCAGTCCACCTTTGAAGGAATTTGGACTTTGAGCTGATTCATAAACAGAACCTCCCGCTGTACCATCCTCAGCCGGGCAGAGTCCTCTTCATTCATATTCTGACAGCGTAGCGAGGAACAAATGGGAAAGGCTGTTATTGTTTGGGCTGAGGCCCCAGCTGGACAGTAGCTGAGTGTGTAAGTGTTTTTGTACGAGTGTGTACGTGTGTGTCGGGTCCATATGGACACCAGAGCACGCAGACAGCTGGAATGGAGTATTTGGACGACCCCTGCTCACCTCGGCTCTCTCGCTCTGTTTCTTACTCTGTTACGTTCTCGCTCGCTTTGTCTTCCCTCTCCGTTCTAACTAAGCCCAGAGGTAATCAGCGGACCTTGGCAGAAACAGGGCAACCAAGGGCACAAAGTAAACAGCGTGCTAAAATCCAATCAGCCGTGCGCACAAACAAACACACAAAGACACACTGGCAGCACATACAGCGCCTAATCTGCAAGGAGATACACATGCTTCACACACACACACACACACACAGATCAGCAAAGCTCACAGAGATACTGGACACACACTGCATCTTCTCTGCCAGAGTGTGAGCGTGCTTAACATGCACTCCCGCGTGCACACACTCAGACCACTGTGTGACTGTCTTGTAGCTTCACTGCTCTTACTCAATTACAGCTTGCTGTAAGGCAGGAATCCCAGGGCTGGAGCAAGAAATGTCAACACATTTTACACTTGACTTTTCTACCGCTCTGCTCGCCACTGAGACTCTTGGCCTTTATCCTCAGCTGGAGTTCAGCACTCACACCACAGCGAAGTTGCTGGACGATCCATCAGCAGTCTTCAGCAACAACAAAATCTGATTTCCACAGCACCGCAAAGTGCACCACCGTCCATAGACTGTGTGTATTTCCTGTCAATTCGTGCCATTCGTCGGGGCTCAAGTGTTATGTAGCTGCTGCAGATTTGAAGTTTATTGTGGCTCTGCGAATACAGTCCCAGCACGGTCTTAAATCTAGGGCAATGAGTGCAGTTACACTTGTCATTTTGAGCAGATTTTTGTGATTAAATTTAAAGATCTGAGATCAAATCCCTGCATGCAAACACTGAGCCTGAAGGTGACTGCTGCTCATTATATAACGGGTTTATAGAGTTAACAACGGCAACGTGGGAGTGGAGGAACATTTTCCTTTTTTAATTAAATACTACACTGGATGTGGTGTTTAAGAACATGTTCTCTGTATGTAGATTTCCTTTCTGCAAGAGGAAGAACACATGTTGAATGCACTGATTAAATGCATGTAAGTCAGGTGTTTACAGGTGTTGTGCAGTACTAAGCTACATAAAGCCTGCTGAGTCTCCAGAGGGAGCTGCACAAACTCTGATAAATTTCCTCGTGTGATGTCACTTGAGTCAGCATGGGTTTGGTCTGAAGGCGCAGAGTCACAAGGACACAGCCACTGCTAGCATGACACACCTGAATCTCCAAATGAAATGTCTGCAGTCGAGCAGGATTGTGGGTAATGTCAGTGCAATGCTAAACTGGTGGAGTGATCTTCTAATGCTTTGTCTGAATCACGCAGACCAGTTCTGGCCTGCACTGTGATTGGATGTCAGCCAGGTGTGAACGGTGCAGCATTCATAAGAAAAAGAACAAATTCCCCCAGAAAGTCACTTAACTCCCCTTCTTCCTGTTAGCTTAAGCAACACTTGCAAAAGCTAGCAGCAGCTAGCAAGTCTTCGCTCACCAGGAGTGATTTAAAAATATGCAAGCAGAAAGGAGATAATTACAATCCTTATCGATACCAGATGTAAACCCAAATGGTGGTCATTACATATCATTATCACACAGAGGTTAAAAAACAAAGCCATTACAGGTTCACATTTTATTGAAAAAAAGCATAACTGCCCACTGAATAAAGCTGTCAGCTGTGCTCAGTTAGACTGTGTTAAGGGGAAGCAAGTTGAAGAAAGGCAAACTTAAAGCAGATTAAGTCAGCAGCAGAAGAGCTCTAAGCAGCAATGACTGTATGAACGGCACGTACACAATGTTTAAACTTGGTTTGTGCTCGTCAGGTTTAGACCTTAAGAGCGAACGCTCCTGTGGGAAAGATGTTTGCTGCATATTCTGGGAGAGACGAGGCTGCACTTGAAGGTTTTATATGCGCTCCCAGAGTTAAAAATGTGGGGCTGACAGCATCTGAGAATTCTTCTGTGGTCTCGAAAAACCACCGCTCCACAATCCAGCTGATCACATGACACTAATGGAGTCTCAAAACGGCTGTAAAAAGGTCATTTTTGACTCAAATTGCTCCAAAACTAACATTTATCAAGACACAGATTACAACCTTGAAAGTTCAAAGACTCTGTGAATGTTTCTGAGTTTGAACAGACTCTGTGGCTGCATGTACGTCGCAGCGGAGGCCTTTCAAAGCCGAGCAGGTTCGGACTGAATCGTGCCTCTCGCACGTCCAAATCATGATATTCAAGCATTCAAATAAAAGCACTGCAATAAGCTTCATGTGCCAAAAGTAATAGCCCACATCTGCACAATAAGCTGCGCCATTTGCGAGTAGTTTGATGGAAGTAAAATGGCGGGCGGACGTAACAATGGCAGGCAAAGGTCAGCACTTGCATCCAGATACAGATCACATGTTAATACCAGCTGTAAATAAACCAAAAATGCATCACTCATAAATCCTGTTACATGTAGGACTTGTGCAGCAGCTGAGAGCAGCTTGAATGTGAGTAAGAGGGGAGGAAAGGGCGAGAGCAGTAACTATTAGACCTCCTGCTGCCGGCATTTCTGCTGCTACAGCACTCAGTCTGACCCCCTGAGTCAGAGGTGATTTGGTAGAAAAGTATAAAATCTGTTACCTTAAGAGCCTGCAGTCTGGCCTGCTCCTCCTCCAAGGCCTGCTGCTTCTCCTTCTCGTCCATGCGGCTGAAGGACATGCCGGTGGTGGACAGAGATGAGACGGCGCTGGACAGGGTGGACGCTCTGCGAGACACATTTAAACACTTGTGTGATGTGCTTCAAGAACGGCTGACGCAACTGGCAGGCGATTAAGATGTCTACCTGGTGTCTGCATTCAGCTCCTTGGTCTTCTTGCCCTCCAGAGAGGCCAGGTGCTGCTCTAAAGCCTCCAGGAGGCTGCTGGGGGCCTGAAGGACAGCATAAGCGCAAGAAAAGGGAAAGAAACTCAGCAATCATCTCAACTTTGTAAGAATTCTTCCTCACTTTCTGTCTCTCTCATATGCACAAAAAAGGCCCGCCCACACATACTGTAACACACACCAGCACGGCACCCAGAGTTAGCTGGTCTCACAGGAAGGTAACAGAGTGCATCAGGCTCCAAGAATAGCCATGGCAACATGCAGCAAACACTCGCACTGTTAGCAGGAGAATCAAAGCGGAGGGAGAACAAAGGAGGAGGCTGAGAAACAAAGAGCGAGGGAAAAGGTGGAGGGCCGAGGAGGTCGCGCCACTTCTGCTCCGGACTCCACGAGCAGAGGGCGACAACTCTGCGCCGCTTCGTCCGTTTCTCCAATTCAGCTTCCTTCGCCGCGTCTCGCCTCTTTGTCTCGCTTATCTTGCGGTGTCCCCTCGCACCGTGAGGTCCTGTCATACTCGCAGAATGAGTGCCGGGACGCACCTCGTCAGCACACCTCTGCTCTAGTTTAGCCAAATCTCTGCACGTGGATCCCACCTGGGGATTGAGATTAAACCCTAATCTTTTGGGGGTTTTTCACATTCTCTGACTTGTCCAGAGAAAAGAGTGAGGCCAAGAGTCTCTAAAATGCTCTTTGTTGTAAGATGACAAAAGGCAGCTGCACTAAACTCAAGCTCGACCGCTCTGGAGAGCAAGTTAGCGAGCAGGTTACTTGGGGATTGTTGCTACGCTACTACAGAAAACACAATTCAGCTGCAAATTCAAGCTCAGCTCCAATTGTTCACATTGCACAACAGCATGTCTTCGGCGCTCGTTAGGTGCCTCATTAATGCTCCACAAACACGGCAAACAAAAGCAAGGAGAGAACTGCATTATTAAGTGTACAATCGGCCGCTCTCTTCCACCTTAACGCTCAGGAAAAGAAGCAGTTCGGCTCTCTTTTGGCTGACGAGAGGAGAGGAAATTCTTCCACTGAGAAAATCTGACAACGTCATGTCTGTCTCTCCATCCGCAAGAATGCAAAGTGTGCTGTCAGTAGGGCTGCAGACACGCACGCAAGCACACACACATTTGGGAGTGTTCTGGCTCGTGAGCCCTCTGCGGCGGGCTAGACGGTGGGCTCTTGCCAAACTGTTGCCTGGTTGTTAAAGAAACAGCGACTCGCACACGAGAGGGAGACCATCTTTAACTGTCAGCGCGTCTGAATGGGCGAAGGGAAGAGCTCGTGTGTGTCTGGTCAATATTAGCTCTGACACACAAACATACACACTCCACAGGGTGTCTCCTCTCCTCTTGACTGAATTCCTCTTCACACGCAGCGAAGGCGCCTCGCTTTCATCTGAGGATGTTTGGCGATAACTTTGGACGGCGGCGAGACGCAGAAAAAGGTCTTCACCGAAAAATAAGAGACGAGAGAATCCCCCCTCTCTCCTCTTTTTTTTTCCCCAGTGATCACGCAGTAATGCTCGGCTAATTCGCGACTAAAGCGCCTCCGCCGTGCATGCTGAAGCAATGATGTTGTGCATGACAAATGTGAAATAAACAACATCTAAGCAGGAAGGTGGAATTCAGATGAGGGAGTCGAAACCCGGCGGAGGGATTCTTTCATGCAGATGAAGACGGAGGGGCGGAGGGGTGAAGCCTCATTTTCTATTCATGAGGTTTCATGGCCTTTTGCTTGTCGTGCCAGAGCTCTGTGTGTGCAGCCTGGTGTGTGTGTGTGTGTGTGTGTGTGTGTGTGTGTGAGCTACAAGCAATCCACCTGAGGCCTACACACACACACACACACACACACACACACATTGCTCTCAGTCAACACCATATCGCTCCACACTGGGAATAAAAAGGAAGAGCATGCCCGAGAGTGCACGAGGTCTAAGTGTGTATGCTTTCACACACACATACATGAGCATATAGCATGTTCATGCAGGGGAGGGGGGGGGGTTAGCAGGCTGGGGAGGGGTAAGCAGTACAGTATGCAACCCACCACCTACAATGTATGATCCTTTTGTTTTCTGCGACAGACGAGGGAGAAGAAAACGTCTATTTAACGACCGTCAGTTCAACACCCACAGTCAGTCCACATGCCGTCGACTTCCAGCTTCACACTCTGTAATCATTGCTTTAGGAGCGCGTCCACGCTCCGCCGAGGCTGCGGAAAGTTTGCTGTATCTGTGTGTGGGCATTCTCTGTAAAGATTTATTGAGGCAGAAAGGCACCTACGAGGCAACTTTTCGATACCAGAATGTGCCAAACGACCTGAAGCTGCAACCAAGGATTATTTTCAGTATTGATAAATCAGCCGGTTATTCGTCAGGATTCCTGATTCCGATACCTAAACCCAGGGCATCCTCCTGACACTCCAAACTGAACTTTGCTCTCTTTTTTGGCATTAAAAATTAAAGCTGTTAAAGCTTGTTACTGCAACAAACTAAATTCCCAAATTGGGGTCAATAAAGAAACCATCTAAGTCTACAATGTTTGGCCTTTTGTGCTGAATGAATCGCTTAAAATTACCAACTGCCTGACAAGATTGTTTATTACAGCTAAAATTATGTTTGGAAAAGTTTTTTTTGTATATGATTGATCAATTGTTTTAAAAGCAAAAACACTAAATATGTGAGTTTTGCAGTGTTGGTTGAACAAAACAAGACATTTAAAGACTTTGGATTTCAGGAAATTGTGGACATTTTTTCACCATTTCTGACATTTTACAGATCGAACGATGAATGAGACAATGATCAACAGCTTGACTGATGGTGAAAATAATCATTAGCTGCAGCTTTATTGGTGCCCGTTCATTAATCTATTAATCCACTAATTAACTTCACCGGCAGCAATAAAACTATTATTTCATTTTATTTTAACACTGTGATAAGACAAACAGATCTGCAAATGAGATGAGCTAAATTTTAAATTCATGTATTAAATCTTTCAGTTCTTAAGCCTGATGCGTGCCAGCCTGAGCAGACCTCCCATAAAGCATTAGGAGGAGGAAAACCATGCTTGAGGTGATTCCTCTGAATTCACAATTGAATAAAACTCCATCCTTGACGATTAAAAACAGAAACCATGCAGTCTATTCCCTTCTGGCATCGCTGTCTTGTTTAAGCCCTTTGTTGTTGCAATTATCGGTATTTCTGTAGCTGAAGGTCTGAGCTCATTGTTCGCAGCTGCTCTGGGTTTCAAATCCACGTGATGAAACCTGCAGCGGGCCTGCTGATGGCACAGTGTTTGAGCAGGCCAACTTAACACACCTCAGCCTGCTCTTGGATCTATAGTGAGCATTTAGAAGTGAGAGACAAAGCAGGAAATCAATCAAACCAGAGGGGAGTTGCCTCGACTCAGATCAGGTTAGACAAGATGGCTGTTTGAAATAAAAACCTGTGGGTGGTGAGTGAAGGAGAGAAGATGTGTGAACAAGTGGTAAAGGGGGGAAACAGGTATATGTAGGGGGTGAATTAAGGTGTGCGTCGATGGATGAAAGCACAGAGGGAGCAACGAAACCACGTGAGGTGTTGAAGGAAAGCCAGAAAGAAGGGGTGAGAATCAGGAGAGGAAGTGGAAGGTGAGATGTACACTGACCTGTGAGAGATCTGGGATGTCACCCTGATCTATTCCAACTTGCTGTCGTCAAAAAACGAACAAATCAACAAAAGGAAAGGGGAAAAAGGTAGGTGGGATAAAATGTAGAAGAAAAAAACAAAACAAAACAAGGAGGAAGGCAGGATCCATTCGTGAGAAATAAACAAGATGAGAAAAAGAAAAAAAAAGAGGGGAGTCATTACTTCATGCAGTGGCAGCGTCAACATAAACGACAACAGAAATAAACAAGAAAAAGTCTGCGACGACCGGATTGGCTGACGAACCAGCCGATCCGCACAGTGAATGATGATGATTGGACAGTGATAAGTATGTCTGACCAATGAGGGAGAGGGGGCGTGGCGACTGGTGCGTAATGAGGTGACATCACTCAACACATTTATAACAACGCCAGAACACCTCCAGAAACAGTTTACAGCTGGGACAGATAACATCTGCGTGGACATGTGGACTTTTCAGGACACAGATAAAGAACATTAAGTCCGGGACGCTTTAATGATCATCAGCACGACCTTGTTTTGCTTCCTGAACAGCTGTTGAACACACCTTTATTGTCATTTATCGGCAGAAAATGTGAATAACGGTTGATTAGAGAGCACACTCACTGCTTTTAAGAGGCCAAATATCCCTAAAATTGTCATATGTGATGTTAAAATGGGCAAACAAAATCTAAACAGCAGCTTTATTTAACCCAAAAGTGACAGCCCAGGGATTAAAGGAAGGTGTAATTAGGACGTGGGAAGAAAAGGTGAAGAACTAACTGGCCAAATATTTGACAATATAATAGCTGGGTCGCCACAGAAAAAGCACAGGTCCAAATAATAAACTGAATGATGGCTGAGGTCCATTTAGCTGCTTCAGGGTCCTGGTCACTGTCACAGCTAACTGGGAGGCTTGAATAAAGCAGAGCCATTGTTCATGTTATCATTAACACCTGTGCTTTTCCTACTGTGACAAAATCAGAATGACACTGTTAAAGTGTTATAAGAGGACTATTGTTTCAAGGTAGAGCTGTTTTTTTAAACATGCATTTAAACCTTAACGTCGTTTTCAAACCTGACCAAGTGGACTCCGTTCGACTGGGGAGCTGAAAGTCGCAACATTGTTGCATTTATCACTTGTTTCGGTTCTGCTTTCACTGCGATTTCTAAAGTGCACCGAACTTTCTGAGCAGCATCACGTGGTTGAAAGCGGCGCTCGTTGATTGAACAAAGTAGGAGGGGAAATCCTTCCCTCCCGGCCCGGAAAAACAACAGTGAACGCAACTGTTCCTATAACGCTGTCGTAGCTCGTCAGGGATTGATTCTGTTATTTTTCTAAATTTGACAAACTAACATGTGACAACAGATGAGCTCAGAGTTTAAGGACTGTGACTGTTGTGATTTGATTTTGTTTAAATATGCCAAACTGTGAATTTATGGGTTATTGTTGTTCAGACAATTGAGCTAAGCTAGCTAGCAACTGCTAATGTCAGCGGTCACTTGTTGCCATAGCAACAGTAAACATTCACGTAAGGACTAATGAGCTGTAAATAGAGATGCAGAATCAAGCTATATTCTAAATACAGATGAGATACGTTGTATTTTAGCATGCGTATGCACTGCGTATAGCGTCACTACGTACATTTGGTCCTGCGTCTGGTCCGGTGAGCTTTCACACTGCATATGAACCGAACCCAGGCGGAACCAGAGTCGCTTGTTTGGTCCGCACCAGAGTTCGGATGAGATCAAACAGCTCTGGTGTGAAAGCGACCTAAGATGCTGGTTGTCCCTCTTTTGTATATTTTGACTCTGACGTGACAGTTTCTTTAACCATTTGTTGGCAAACAGTTTACCATTTAATCAGTTTCATCAGTCAGGTACATGCGGGAGTCGTCCATCTAAATGTTAATAAACAGACTGTTTTTTCACGATTAGACCCTTTGATTTGAGTTTTTACTGAATCTTTTCAAGGATTTATCAAATCGTTCGACTGCCAGGCCGCAGTGACGGCAAAGAGGCGGCATATTGTTAAGGCCCAACTTTACCAGTATACAGTGAAAGGCTACATGTGGCGGCCTCTTCACCTGCACCATGACGCAAAATCTATTGAGAAAGTTGTCAACTTACGCTCATAATACATGTTATTACAGTGAGTGTGCCAACAGCACGTGCTTTGAGTGCTTGGATTTTAAAGTCTTCATCTCCCCTAAAGAGCAATACGTCAGACAGCCTCACCCAGGTAATCATCTAGATTGATGGAATATGTTTAGGAAACAGATTCCAGATCAGTTAAGCTTTGAAAAAGCCCTGACATGCTTCAGACGTGCAGCGTAAAAAAAAAAGAAAAAAGAACAGAGCAACTTATTGTTAGTTTTTTCATTGAATGCATGTTTTTTTAATTAAATCCTAAATGAAGTCTATAAATCCAGAGAGCTCCTTAATTATAACAGACAAAAGGAGCGTTGGCTTGAAAGTACGTTAACGTAGCGAACGTGAACCGCTGCTGTAGCTCTTCTGCTGAAGTTACAGCAGCTGATTCTCGAGTCTGCTGAAACAAAGGAGGGAGGGAGGGAGAGGAAGAGGGCGCGAGAGGAGAGGAAAAAGAGGGATGATCTGTGGGCGCTGGGCGAAGGAGAGCCACGAGGGTATCCATCTTTGTCAGGGCGAGAGGGAGGAGAGAGGATTAGATGGAGGAGTGTGGGGAGCAGAGGGAGAGGGACCTAACGGAGCGCCTAACCACATCCTCCATCTTAGGGTTATTTTGGGTGTGTATATATGTATGTGTGTAAAGTGTCTGCGAAGCAAATGTGGGGCAGTGAGGGTAAGTCAGGTACTCTGGTCTGCCCACAGAACAGCAGCTGTGTGAGCAGAACTGTGGCGGCGTGGAGGCTTTATGCAGAAAATACAGCTGTGTGTGTGTGTGTGTGTGTGTGTGTGTGTGTGTGTGTGTGTGCGTGTTGACTGTGTGTAAATATATGTGTGTCAGTGATGGGGAGATGTGGCACGGATGAGAAATTATGTGGGAAAGGGAATTTGAAGAGGAGCTGCTCTTTAAAAAAATAATAAGCCCAGAGAAAAATCTCATCCCTGACGTGTGTGTGCACCTGTGTGTGTGTGTGTGTGTGTGTGTGTGTGTGTGTGTGTGTGTGTGTGTGTGTGTGTGTGTGTGTGTGTGTGTGTGTGTGTGTGAGTGTGAGTGTGTGAATATACCTCGGCCACTTTGAGGAACTCTGACAGCTTCGTCATCCTGTAAAGAAATTTCTTGTAGATGTCCAGAGCGTCTTTGCACTGGTTCTTCTTCATGTCAAAGTATTTCTCTACAGGGAGGATGAGGATGAAAACAGGAGAGGGGACGAAGATTTAAAAGGAAAAGGAAAGGAGGGAAGGAAGGAGGGATGGAAGGGAAGGAGGGAAGGAAGGAAGCAGGAACGATCAGTGCATGATTGAGTGGAGACAAACAGAAGCACTCAGCAGCTGCGTGACAGCCGTGACAACCAGAGTGTGTCCACATATGTGTGTGCGTGGTTACATATCAGCCGGAGCTGAGTGTGTGTGTGTGTGTGTGTGTGTGTGTGTGTCATTTTCACACATGCAGGAGAATGTGCATCAGTCACTGTGGGCTGTGTTTATCCGAGGAGTGTGTGTGCGTGTGTCTGTGTGTGTGTTTTCGTGTGTGTGTGTGTGTGTGTGTGTGTGTGTGTGTGTGTGTGTGTGTGTGTGTTACCCAATAGGTTGATGACCCCCTCATTGTAAGCCGCAAACAGCCTTATGGAGTCTTTGAAGAGCAGCATGAAGGCTGAGTTGATCACTCCGTTGGTCAGCTCATTAGGGTTGGCCTGGAGAGATGAGAGGTAGAGAGAGAGAGGCAGAAAGGGGGAGAAAGAGAGAGAGAGAGAGAGAGAGAGGGAGGAGGTAAAGGAGACATCTTTATCACGTCTTTTCATAAGAAAGAAAGAAAGAAAGAAGAAGAAAATATCTCTTTCAGGCATCCACAAACATCTTTTCTCTCAAATTGCTGCACTTGGTATAAGCAAACACATCAACACAGAGTGTTGACTGTCAATTTAGTTCAGGTGGGAAAAATACATCATGTACAGACACACACGCACGCGCACGCACAGACTCACAAGCAGCACGCACACACAAACACATGAATGCCAATGAGAAACTTCACCATCCATTTTTATCGCTCTTTGAAGCTCGCTGACACAAACCACAATGCACCCGCCAATTTCTGCAAATCCCCACCCAATCCCCTTTCTCCCTTCTGTACACGCACACACACACGCACGCGCGCGCGCACACACACACACACACACACACACGCACACACGCGCTAAAAGTCGAAATCTGTTGCCATAAAATGCCTCTTATATTCCATCAATAAAGAAAGGTTTCAAACTTTTGTTTCAATTTACATTTTGATTGGAAAGCGAATCGACCACAACTTTGACATGCAAGTACGCAAAACACGCGCACGCACACACGCTTAGTACCTGGAAATCCAGCAGAGCATCCAGCTGGTTCTGAATGATGGGCAGCGTCTTGATCAGCTTCTCCGTGTTCATGGTGCGCATCACACCGTCGATCCTGACAAAGCAGGAAACAAACACACGTGCACGTAACTGTGGCAGGCGCCTTGTTGTGCGAGTGCTGATGCAAATTAGGGTAACACGAAAGGGATGAGGAGATTATGACAAACGACGGGAAACACGACACGAGGAGAAGCAGTATTTTTTTTTACATATAAAAGTTTTCTCAGAAATGCAAAGTCTTAGCGAGTACTTGAGGTGAAAGACTTGCAACAAACGGCGACTGAAACACACTTTTGGAGCACAGAGTGAGAGTCTGCCCAGCCGGATCAGCATGACAAAGGCTTCAATGTCATCCCACAACAGCTGGACTTTCTGATATTGAAATGATCGTCTGAACACAACCTTCAGAAATCACACACCCACTGTCACTTTCATACAGAAGTCTCTAGGAAGGATTATTAAAATACAGAACCGACTTAGCTTAGCATAAAGATTGATAACAGCAAAAGAAAAAGTTTGCCTTGGTCTGTCCAAAGGTGACAAAATCTGCCTACCAGCACCTCTAAAGCTGATTAAGTTATATCTCGTTTTTAGATAGTAGAACAGGTTGTGGTTTTACGGAGGTTGAACTATTTCTTGGCCTGGAGCAGCGACCTTCTGGAGCCTTTGCCGGCAGCCTGGCATGGTGATGGCGATGACGAGGCTAACCAGGCTAGCTGTTGTTTTATATTTAGCTAGCTTTTTACTTTATGTTAGCACTACTTAAAGTCTTGCACAGAGAAGAGTGACCATTTTCAAATCTGGTAAAATAACAGATTTGAAAAAAGGCTGCTAAAACAGCTCCTAACGACTGGGGACCCTGCTCTCTTAATTAGTGGTCTGCAGTTGGACCCTCTTGCCTGTTTTTACTCTCAATGCTAAACTAAGCTCAAGTGTTGCCTTAAACAGACAATAGTGCAACAGACACCGTCAACCTCAGCTTGTGTCTATTGTTGTTATAGTGCCTAATCTCCACACCGTCTGTGTGACAAGATGAGTGTGAACTGATGAGCAGGGTTGTCATTTTGTGTGTGTGTGTGTGTGTGTGTGTGTGTCCTCCCCTACCCCCTCTTCATCTTGGTGAAATCCACAGCCACCAGTCTGTAGGACATGGCCTTCTCGTTCAGGTAACGGCTGTATCGTCTGATGAAGGTTGACATGTCGTAACCTGGGAGGGGAGATGAGAGGACAGAGTCACAAGGAAGGCAATATACTGAGTGCGTTAAGTGACACGGCTTTAAATGATCTCTACCTTTTGTCCTTTAAACTGTCTGTTTGCCTTATTATGTATTCTGTATGTGCACGGCATCAGATGCATTTGAAGGACCAAATACTTTCCAATGACTGCTTAAAACATTCAAATGCTCGGTGTGATGTCCTTTGAGACAAATCCTGTCCATCTGGTTTTTTACAAGAAAACACGACTTTAGAGAGAATGAGCGCTCGGTGTGTGTTTTACCTTGCAGAGCTCCCTTATCCAGGAAGTTGTTCAGGTTAAACAGAGTGTTTCTGGAGGCCAGGTACTGGATGAAACGCTGAGAAAGCAAAGACAAAACAAGCGTTGAATGTTTGGTAGAATGGAGATGTGAGAGGGCTTGATCCAAAGTTTAATATGAACCATACAGAAAACAAACGAACCCTAAAGCAAGATGCCACTTTATTGATTTAGTTGCTGAATATCAGATTTTTCTGTGATCCTGTCATAGAATCCTCCATGGATTTGCAATACTGAAATTAATAATATTACAGGATAAGTTACACCTAAGTTTCTAAGTGCAAGGTTGCCACTTTCATTTCCAGACTAGTTGGAAAAATCATCCAACCAAACAACCAAGACGCTTCACCCCAAATTACTCCAGTGGAGGTTTATCAGCATCCAGCAGCAACAGGCAAGAACATGCTGCGTGCACGAGCACAACTGTGAAACCTAATATTAATATAAACATGCATGTTCAGCCTTGAGTTTCAGGCTAATGAGATTAAGAGTCGACAGCTATGCTAGCAGCATGCTAACATACTCACAATGATAATGGTACATGCTGATTTTTAGACGCTATAAAGGTAACCACGTTCACCACCTTTAGCTAAACATGTCAGCCTGCTAATATCCACTTTTTTAGCATCAAACACAAAGAACAGCTAAGGCTGATGGGAAGGTCATCAGCTTTGCAAGATTTTATTCATAAACCAGTAAAAATTAAAGTAAGTACCAAACTGCATGCTAATCCATCCACCATCTGTTGAGAAATCTCACTTTTCCAGCCAGTGAGTCAAAGTTCGGAGGCTTTTCCTCCGGTGACCATGAATGTCTGTGCAACACTTTCCAGCAATCCATCAAGCACATGTTGAGATATTTCACAGGATAAGTGAAAACTTTGATGCTGGTGGTGCTGTGAGGAAAAATCAGGGGAACACCAAAGTGTGCAGGATTTATTTCATGGCATCCGTTCCAATAGTTGTTCAGATATTTCAGACTGGACTGACTGTCAGACATCCCTGGAGCAAGCTCGATAGCAGCCATTTATTCTTATTCTAAATCTAGATCTAGAAAAGATGAAACTGATCAGCTGAAACACATGCACAACTCGTGACAAATGGTAATAGCTTGTGCTCATTAGCCAGCAGCTAATAACGAGGGATGACATGATTCATCGCTGACATGGAGCCTGTATTAAAATGCGGCGCGCAGCTATCTCTGCTCCGACTCAAACGCTTAATCTGTCAAGATGTTTAAACGCGCTGTGGTGATTAAACAGTAATTTTATGGTTACAGAAGTCTTTTCTACTCATTTGTCTTTGTTTGCCTTCCTGCAGAGAGGTCAGAGGTCAGACTGTTTCTTGCGTAAAGGAGGATTTACCCCACGTCTCCCCGCTGCTACCCCTGCTGCTTCAGCTTCAGCCGCCCGCCACACCTCAGGCCGGCACATCGTCTTTAAAAATTAACTTTTCTCCTGCTGTTTTTTTTTTTTCCTCCAGTCATTTATTAGGCCTCCTTATGAGTCGCTCACACAGAACTGCCGAGGGAGGACAAATGGCAAGAGGAAGTGGTCAGAAAAAAATTAATTAACCTTTGGGAAGAAGCCGAGGACTGGCAGCACAATATAATGAATTATTATTTAATGACCCCTTGAAAATGTTAATGAGATCAAATCTAAAGCTAAAACTTAGTCTCCAGAAATGATGAATCACATCAACCCTGTCGTTTGCAGACTTTCTGACATCTCTGTTTGCATGTGGACATTTTCCCACTGCTGTGGAAACGAACAGAAACTCGATCCCTCTGTCTTTCAAACTCAACACCAGCGACTTGTTGCTTTTGACAGATGTCACTGAACAGGTGCTGGAAGCTCTTTGCTTCCCATTTTCCAGGCAAGGTTTGCTCAGCGTGCCTGCTTTTTCCAACAGCACCTCGCTTCACATTCATACTGTCACACCTGGGAGTCGCCCAGTCGGCGGCTCCTTCCCCCTCCTCTTTTGTGAGTGTTTGCTTCTGCTTGAGAGAGCCTCGATGTTGAGATATTAAAAATGATGAGAGCTTTACTTATTCACATTCTGCTGCTCAGATGTGTCCGGGTAGAGCCGGTGTTGTCAGACCTTTGAGAGGACTGCGGTCTCTGAACAGGTGCTGCTAGCAGAGATGGGAAACCACATCTGAGCTGGCAACTAGCGTTATGAACTTGCATTTGACGTGCAACTTGTCAATAAAGACCAGTCCAACAAATCAGCATGCAGCCGTCACCCAGAGGTGTATGAAATCCAAACAAGCTTTGATGGTCCCTGCAGTGTTTATGCGACCTGTATTATTAAGCCGCGTCCTTTGAATTATACGGCTTCAAAGACGTTGGGTAAAGCAGAACTCCACTGCGTCCAGGATGTGGAAAGAGAAGACTCCAACTCGCTCAACTGTGAGCAATTCAACACAGCTGTCAGACAGCGAGGGCTCAACCTTGAGCTGACGCTAATAAGCTAAATGAAAAGTGGAATAGTTCTGCAGTGTCAGGTGTATTGGTTTGTTTGTTAACCTTGTTTAAACAGAGCTTCAGCACATGTTACTCGAGCACCTTTATGGCATGTTTTCTTCTGACATTTGCAAAAATGGGAGGCAGGTTATGTAACAGGTTAGCTTACATTGTTAGCCAGAAGATGCTAAACTGCTAAGCACTTACTGCATGTCATTTACTAAAGTAGTGTCAGGGCTGTACGCTTACTTACTGATACTGATAAGAAATTCTAACAATGATGAACAACAATTAAACGGTTTCTTATCCTTCATTTTTCCTCCACCTGAACACAACAGGATGAATTTAAACATTTTTAAACACGAAAAATCAACAGTGTTATATTTTCACTGCGTGTCAGTGAACTGTCTGTGCTGGCCGTCCATTCGCCTTTATAAATACCTCTTCATTTTGCTTGAGTCTTCTTGTTATTCTTAGCTGTTGCGGTTGGTTTGTCACAGAAATAATATTAAAAAAATCGCGGTTTCCCAGCACAGATCAGCGAGGGCGGGAATGTTTCGCCGGAAATGTAGTTCTTTTGTATTCGGATTGAGGAGAGTACACATTTAGAACTACAACTCCCATGAAGCATTGTTCCAACAACTGACGAATAGGACGAGACAGTAATATAGCCTAGTTTTCCCCACTGTTTTTTAGACATGATACCAGCGCAACACCGTCAGGCTTGTGCTAGTGGATGCATGTTTGTGTTCATCTATTGCAATGCTGCTCATCCGTTAATCAGATTTCACAGCTGTTTAATATGCTACAGATGTAAGAAGCTAAGCACTAGCTTAAATCTAAAAGTAGAAAATAATGGGATTCTCCATCTCCCGGTATTGCACCTGCGTCCTGGTGTTTTCTTGGCTCTGAACTCTTTCAGTCACTGTATCCTCTTTTCTGTATTCATCTGCAGCTGCAAACAAGGCAACAATAGATGAGATTTCTTTTGGAAAAACAGAGGCTTGTTGTGTTTTTCACTTCTTTTAAAAAGAGTAATGAGCTTTTTAGGTGGTCAGAATTGTGTGTCCTCTAAAAGTTTATCAATTACTGAGTAGCATTTAATTCATTTGCAGTCACATTTCTAGAAATACTGCTGCCAAGTCAAACCACGGGGGAGACTCGAGTTCTGACTTGAACTCTGGACTCTTACAACTTGAGACTTAACCTGGACTCCGTCTCTACAGACTAAACTTGAACTCGCATTTGGTCCCTTATGAACGTCTCTGCTATCTCGTCTTCCACACATCCCTGAATAACAGACTGCAGTGGAACAAGTCTTGGCCAGCGTCCACAGTTTTGGGAACTCAGGCCTCAGGCTTCCCAAAAGCATCTTAACGTTAAGGCCGTCTCTGTCCAACTGACTTAAAATGATCTGAGATTTGCCAGTTTGCCAATTCCCGATCTGGCAGAAAACCAGCCCTCACTGGCTGGTTGAAGCATCTAAGAATGTGTGTGTGTGTGTGTGTGTGTGTGTGTGTGTGTGTGTGTGTGTGTTTGCGAGCACAAATATGCTTGCGGGCATGTGTGTTGGATTCAGCTGCACTGACACGTTTCCAAGGGCTCTGGGACTGTTTAAAAAGGCATAAAGATTTTGATTTTGTTCTTGTCCTTTTTTGTGTGCATGCTCATGCTGTGGGGACAAAACTTTGTTCACATAGTCACGTGTGGGGATTCAGCTCCCATCTGTGGGCAGAAAAAAGCTGAACCATTGTTTCTAGGGTTAAGACTTTTTAGGATTTTGACATTGTAGAGTTAAAGCTGAAGGGTTAGAGCTAAGTAAAGGCTGAGGTTACAGTTGGGGTACATGTAGCAGTTATGGTAAAGGTATGTAAGCTAGCACTTTTAGTCTGACAACAATGGAAGCTCAGTAAGTCCAGAACTTTACTGTTTCATCCCTGACAAAGTCCAACATGTTGTGCTTTTATAAATACCACAATCTTGTCAATAAACCCAAACCAAATCCAAAAACCAATGACTGATTTCACCTACTTACTATTTTCCAATTAATTGTTCTATATAATGTTCTACAGTCGTATAAAACAGCAAATCACAGCAATCAAGGAGCTGAAACCAGCAAATGTTTTAAGTCAAGGCAACGACATGAAGATGGCAATATCTGTCAGTCAGTCTATTTATAACCTAACAAGCATTGGATGGGTTGCCTTGAAATTGGGTACAGACGTTAACGTCTCCCTCAGAAGGATTTTTAATCACTTTCCTGACTGTCTGACTTTTTAATTAGTGCCATCACGGCATTAGCAGAAGTAATGACATTCCCATCTGCCTTGGCTGTACTCTTTAGTGCTTATTAGCAAATGTTAGCATGCTAAAACTAAGATGGTGAATATGGTAAATGTTCTACCTGCTAAACAGCATGCTGTCGTTAGCATTTAGCTTTTAGCCCTGCTATGCATTAATGCAGTCTCACAGAAGTGCTAGCATGGCTATCGATCAGTCAATCAGCCAATTAATTCATTATTTCAGCTGTAAGAAGATGGCAGAGTCAGAGGTTAGATGAGATGCTGTCGTGACACATCTTTATGATGAGTTCAAGTCTTAGGGCAAAAAAAATTACAATTTACAGATTGAGAATAATTTGACGAGTTTAGCATGCTGCCTGTTCGACAAATGACCCCAGGTTAATACAGAGAAACTTCTACGACATGGTCACAGATAAAGGGAGGAAGAGAGGGAGGCACGGCAAGAGAAGGAGCTTCACGAACTTCATAAGTGCTTTCTCTGCCTTTTCTCGTGCGCCGACTCCTCATCAAAAGTCCATCTGACGAGAGCCGGCGTTTCTCCCACTGCCTCAAATACAAAGGCGGAGGCTGAGAGAACCCACACAAAACGCATGGATATAGTTAAAAAGGAGAAAATCTATAAAGGGGCAGAAGCACTCAGAGCAGAGAGACAGAGAGGGAGACTCAGAAGCCCGCTGAGCCCCAGATAATTCGGCGAAGACGGCTCCAAGAAAGAGACGCTGCTCTGAGAGGAGATTCAGATTTGCAGCCAAAGTGTTAGAACAGAGAGGAGCGAATGAGGAGATGTACGGAGATAGACAGAGAGGAGCAGGTCGGCTCGGCTTGTCAAATAATTCATGTTAGCATATCGGAGAACAACCTCATGTATTATGGATACATTTAGATCCTGGCTACTCCTGCCTCTCTCTCAGCAGTGAAACATAGCTATACATAGAGCTCCCAGCATCCAGCTTTCACTCATCTTCTGGCTCCTTCCTCCCTTTCTCCACCTCTCTACTTCCACGTCTTTCTCTCCAAAGTGCACAAGCTGGTGGTTTCCGTAGTAACCAAACACCACGGCCTCAGCGCTAACCTGAAGTGTTTTTTTTCTTTTTTCTTCCTTGTCGGTATCTTGCAGAGAGGTTATATAGAGGGGAAGCCAAGGCTGGAGCTCTGAGTGTACTGCATGTGTTTTACCTTTTCAGCCATACAGGGATGCTAAAATAGGGTTTAGATACACTACGTGGCCACTCCTGTCCATATACTTTTGGTCTAAGGCTTTTTTTTTAATGGTTCAAGCTACGGAGGCCCTTTGGTTCTAAATGCAGCCTGTTGCATTGGTAGGAGCATGTTGTTTCAGATCGAGGTGAAATGATGAATTACAATCCAGGAAATCCACTTTGAGGAACAGATCCTGGAGTCTGAAAGCTCATCTGACGCTGCAGCACTGCACGGCAGTTGAAGGTAGAAGGATTTCATTGCTCTGGAGTTTCGCTCTCATGGCGATAAGTTGAGCTGGATTCAAGTTTTTGTCCAGCAACGGTGCGAACTCCTTTTTCAGATAATAGCGTGCGTCCAAGTTTGTGGTTTTTGGGGGAGGAATCGGACAGGCCTGTGCAGAGTGCTGACCTAAAGCCCATCCAACACCTTTGGGATGAAATAGAACATGTTTGTGGATGAATGGGAGCAGCCAGGATCCAAAATCTGGAGGAAATCCTTCCCAGAGGGGTGGAGGCTGATCGCTGCTGACAGTTTTTGAACAGGATGTTGAACAATCACCTATTGTTGGAATATATTCAGGATCAGTGATCAGTCTTCATCACGATCAGTGGATCAGTTTCTCTTTCTGATAGCTGAAACCAGAAAGTTAGAGCAAACCTGACGCTGTCGTGAGAGATGCGACGCCGTATTTGCTTAAATATGGGGATGATGATGCAGATGTTTTGTCAGTCCCTCCTTAAGCACATTAACACCATTTTTCTCATTTGACATTAAGGAAAGCGATAATAGTTCAAAGCCTGCTCACTCTCTGGCCAATCACGACGTGGAGTGGTCGTGCTCGTCGGTCGCGGAAGTTACAAAAATTGTCAGCCACAACCTCCCAATTCCAACATCAGAGGAGACGTTAAACCATCTAACAAGCCCTTCAGAAGGAGCACACTGATATCAGATTAGAGTTGGCCTTTTTGTCCAAATAAAATCCTAACTCTTTTTATTCCTCTGCCTACAGGATGTAATGAATGGTAACTCAAGGCTGAAATCCAAACCGCTTCCTACACACGAGTACATAATCTGCTCAGAGAAGCTGAGCTGTACTCACTGACTTCACATCTTTTTCATCTCTCCTCCCTGCAGTATTAAAAAAAAATCACAGACCAGCCTGGTTGGTAAACATGAGTGTGCTGCGTGCAGCTTACTGACGTCACGTTTCATGATATCTGGGAAGTTGAAACGGTTACCGCTCGGCCCTCTTTGGACCTGCCAACGTGTACACAGAGCCAAAGAACAACCACGTCTTCCACCAGCAGAGCAATTATTGATCCTGTGGTGAATATTCTGTTTGTTTGCACAGATACAACAAGCCGTTGTGGACTCAATATCTTGCTCAAGGACACCTCAGCAGGGAGGAAGCAACCTGGGTGCTGAGATCAAAGAGCTCAAAACAACCTTTCATGTTTTTTAAAGTCACAAAATAGCATAACTAATGTTCCCAGGGAAGCAAAAAGAGGCGGCTCGGCCTCGAAACAGGCGTCTAGGAGTCCACATGGGAATTTATTTTTTCTCTCAAGCGCACATACACGCATGCAGAAAACCGAGTTCCACTGAAAGGTGATGACTCACACGAGAAGAATGAGTCGTGATCGGGCTGTGTTGAATGAAAGCAGCTCTTATGCAAGCAGAGAAACACACTCAGACACACACACAATGAAACAGACGTGTGGATAGACACACACACACACACACACACACACACACACACACACACACAACTTCTTTCCACCAGCCCAAATCCTGCCCCTTCTACTCTTTCTTCCTCCTCCTCCTCCTCCTCTGTCCTATGTAGTATTTCTCCTCCTCTTATGCAATCAACCATTTAGCTCCCGAATCCAATTTAGGTGTGAAAAGAAACAGAGTCACAAGGAGACGCAGGGTGGGTGCTGAGGGTGACAGGATTAAAGAAACGCGTCTACGTTTAAACATTTCCAAGTATATATCTGGTGTGTGTGCGTGTGTGTGCAATGTGTGATGTGCTTGCAAGGTGACAAGGCTAATAGTGTGTGGGCTCCCACTCTCAGGGGAGCAGTTGGGTCTTGCTGGTGGATGAGTGTGTGTACGAGGTCAATGATGCAGCCAAGCAACATGAGTCATCGTTTGAAATATGAATGCACACACACACACACACACACACACACACACACACACACACACACACACACACACACACACACACACACACACAGAGAGTAAGTGTTAGTACAGTTTTCTGAGTGCAGGTAGTGGAGACGCTCCAGTACATCACCCAGCATTAAAATCAGGTGCTGAATGATGTTTTACTCACATTACTGGATGAAGACGAGGGTTCTGCAAAGACAATCTTGAGTGTACAAGAGTACGAAAGGAACATTAAACTGTTCTGCATGCCACTAAAGCTAAAGATTGCGCTAAATTCAGCAAACGGTGCAGTGTTTTGGTCCAAGTACTGAATTTGTTGAATGGTTAATGGCATGCAGTTATACACAATTCTACAATTTAAAGGACACTTGGACATGCAGGAAGGAAGAGCCTGGAATTGAACCTGCAACCCTACGATTACTGGATGACCCGCTCTTCCATTGCATTAGCAGCAAAAGCTCGTGGGCACTGTAGCGCTGTGCCATCCCTTCCACCAAACCAGCAGAATAACAATCATATTGTAAGAAAATACAACTGAAATAATTAAAAATGACATCAATCTAAAGTTTTGTTAAATAATTCAGGAGGATCTGAAGTCTCTATGTCGAGCAGCATTGAAAATATCAATGAATCTGTGGAACATCTGTGGAATTAGCTGCTTCTCCGTCTTTACCACACTGTAACTGCTTGTGTCTATATTTATCAAAATGTTCTCCAGTAAGTTTGACAACCTAATAACCCCAATCAGGAACCACACTCCTAAATAATGGGTGTGCCAAAACACTCAGGTGTTTGATCTGATAAAGGTTTGAAACATGTGGTGAACACATATTAGAGCAGAATCTTGTACGTTGTTTGTTCACAAAAATAGATTTTACAAGGCAACGTTACTGTCCACCGCGGTGAAAATGTCATTTGTTCATAAAAGATGAACTGAGGAGGAGTCGCAACAGGAACTGTATTACTTTTCTATTAGTAAATCACCAGTATTGGGAGTAATGGGACATTAAATGCAGTGAAACAGCTAATTGTAATGTTTCAAGTGCCACCGTATTGAGGGGTGGGAGCAGAGCAGCTAATTACAGTGCTGCTAATTAACCCTGGCACTTGAGGAGAGGCTCGTGGAAGGAGTAAAACGACTCCTCACAGGACGGATCTTTAAGATGAAGTGTGCAACCGGGGAGTGAACATTAGAAGAGATGCTGTAAAAACAAGATTGGCTCATAGCAGCCAAAAACCAAACAAACACACACATAAAAAAAAAAAAAAACAGGCGGTAGAAAAGACAGGTATTATTCAGCGTGTTGCCCTGCACGACCTGATGCTTTCAGGGGTGGAAAACATAGTTTTTTGCAATTTCACGGAACATTGGGCTTAGCTGCAGCATAGTTTGCCCTCAAAACACTGTCAGACACCGTCCTCCCACAAATGAACAGTGAGGCATGAGGATGTGTGTGGATTTGACCAAAGGTGTGGCCACCCTTCCCTACAAATGTCAATCACGCATCAACTTCATGCAAAAGCAGGTTTTCCATCGACAGATCGGCTGCAGCTAACCAGTTAAGCTAATATACATTCATTGATGTCGCTTAACTGTTTATTTTGCTGCTTATTGTGTTGAATTTGATGTTAGCATGCTCTGCGGCTAATGCGGCTAGCAGACCCACACACGGGAGCAGAACTGTGTGACCATTAAGCCTCATCTGAAGCTAAATAAATAAGCAGAGCGGTGGCTCGAGTGAGGAAAAATGTTGTTTCGATTTGCTTTTTGTGCAGTGTCACTAACGTTATCTCCATACTACACACTGCAACACAAGTTCAGCTGGTTTTGTGCCTACAGGAAAGCCCCCTCTGCTGCGCTGGTATGTGTGTCTATTGCTGCCATATGTAAATATACTTGAAAGACACTGACTGCTACAGTTACATAATATACTTTGGGTTTTCTGCCAAATGAACGCAGTTCAGACGCCTAATCCTACCCAGTGTCTAAATCTCAGAATGAATCACAGTACAATTACTAATTACTTACGTTATTGGAGCAGGTGACTCCTTCCACAACACATGCAGACCTACGGCTCATTTTCACTCCTATTTGGAGCCAATAAACATCCGTTTCTTAATCTTTTTTGTCTTTCTTAAGCTATGTTCCCTTAAATCACTAACAGAGTGAATAGAAGTAAAATCATATTGTGAGTGATTTCTTGCAATACTGTGATGTGAGTTTGTAGTAAGCTATTTAGCCGGACATGCTAACGATGGCATCTGACATCCATTTCTTACACTTGTGCTCTTCCAGTTTTGGTCTTGTAAAGGCTAAAAAGAACAAACCACCCTCCAAACTCCTTAAACGCTGACTTTCTCTCACTACAAGGCCGTGCACACCACTTCAACATGTGGAAAATTCCAACACTGGCAGGCCGACCATGCCTGCTTGCAGTTCCTTAACTATGATTGGACAATCTATTCTGGGGGAGGGGTTTAATTACAAATCAGACCGGTAATGTCTCAGCAGATACTCCAAATCAATAAGCTGAATCAGTACTGAAGACAAAGAAGTAACAGAAATAGACACAGACATCCCTGACTGGGAGACTGCAAGTTTCTGGATGGCTGAGCCTGCTAACGCACGCACGCACGCACGCACGCACGCACACACACACACACACACACACACTACCTTCATCTATTGATCACACAGATGCAGCCAATTTACTTGAGTTGGAAAAACTTGTTTATCTGCCCGAAGGGAGTGTGTGGAGTGTGTCAGCTCATCGTGGGTCACCCTGGAGTTTTTACTTTTTAGATAGCGGGAGTCTGTCTGGAACACACACACACAAACACACACACATGTTCATGCACTGCAATCTGCCTCCGCACTAATCATCTTTATGTTCGCCACACCGGCAGCAGATAGGAAGCACGCGTGTGTGTGCATCCAAGCACTTCTGATTATCACCAGTGACCCCCATTAGAGTCAGGGTGACCTCACACACACATACACACAAATAACACCCCCCCGTCCCTGCTCCCTCTGACACAGCGCTGCTTGAGTCAGCAGATTTCCACACGGCTTTCTCTTTCTATCTTTTCTCACCGTCTTTTTCCTTCTGCTCCACCTTCTCGTGCTCAAATGTCTGTCTTTCATAATGTCTCACACACACACACCACCCTTGCTTAAATCTCTGCCCCCCACCCGTGTCCTCGCTCTCCCCCGAGGAGGTGAGGGAGTGTACAGTGATGAGAGTGGCGTCACTGAAACAAATGGGCCGTTTCGCTATCTGGGACAGCGGTGGCGGCGAGGTGGCGACTCGCGCTGCGACTTCACACCGCCGTAAAAACACACACACGTCTCACACACACCTCAGCGTTATCTCCCTCCCAGCCTGCCTCGATCTCATTCTATCTCACATACACACACACGCACGCACGCACACACGCACACAGAGGAAAGGAAAGCAGCGTGTCCTGCTACCATCAGCACTTTCACCGGTGTCCTCGCCAGACCGTCCCTGTCTCCTCCCATGTCCTTAATGACTCCAACGCTCTGTCTACTCTCCACCCAGCTATCTCTCTCACTCTCCATCTTCTCCTTCCTTCGCCCTATCACACTTCTCTCACTCTTTCAGTGCACTCCCGTCCTATGCCTGCATTCAGTGCTGATGTACAGTGGCACAGCTCTCTGTCCTGATTCCTGATGCACTGAGGTGTCATCAATCAGACTGTAATATTCCCCGCAGACACTTACAACTGTCCTGTCCCAAAGAAGAAAGGATGATGGGTAGTATTTCTGAGGACTTCACGTCCTTGAAAACAAACTCCCAAGAAGGGTTTCACGGCGCCGTGTTATACTGTACCTCGTGGTCTGGCAAATCTTTGGGCTGTGACATTCCTCGAAGTCACAGCACACTGAGGAAAAACAGAAAGCTATGAGGGCTATTAAAAGGCTACTCATCATAAAAATGAACAGCAATATTGAAGTGTGACGCGTTAGGGTTGCAGGGGTTTGATTTTCTGCTGCGTTAAAATCTGCAAAAGCTCTGATTCTTCTGAATAAAGAACCACTTTTGAGGGGAGGACTGACTGCACTGACACTACAAAACAACAGTATCATCAACAGTAAACATACTGCAAAGATCAGACAGGCTGTGCTGAAGGGGCACATTCACCTGCATGGTCATTTATTTTATTAGCTATGCTACCACGAGGGCTCTATAGGGATGGCATTATCGGCCTGTCAGCTGGACTGAAACGGCAGCAACTATTAGATGAATGCCTTGAAATTCTGTAGACATTCATTGTCCCCAGAGGATGATGATTATCTGGAATTGTTAGCATGCTAACGCATTACACACTGCCATTGTGAGCATGTTAGCGCGCCGATGCTAGCCTTTAGCTCAAAGCACCGCAGCTTCACAGAGCAGGGCTGCGCAGACCCTGGGGGCTGTTGACGCTGTAGTTTGTCAAGCTGTAATCCAATGTCTCAAGTGTCTTTCCGTCTTGGTTGGCAAAGTCTGCTTTTGACAGCTGTTTCTGTGTACTAAAGCACGTTCAGTTTTTTTTTTTGGCAAATGTCACTGTGATGTTTAAAAGTCATCACATTAAATTGAATTTTGAGTGTTTGCTACTCTTTAGCCACTGAGGATCCGTCTTATGTAACTTAATCCTCCCTGGATGCATCAGAAACATGTGGATGAAGTCCTTTTGTTTACAAGTTACTGACAGTTTGTGCATTCACTGAGTGATGATGTGGTTTCATGTTCAATTTCAGAAAGTTCCTTGAGATGAAAGAACACATTTAACATCTCATTATATTTTTGGATGTGGTTTTACAGCTGTTGTAAAGGCAAGAAATGCTTTTGAAAACTGCATTTAGCCTTTTGAAAATCAATATTAAACAACTTTGATGTCTGTATGACTCCATTTGCATCATTTTGCCCCGTTCTCAAAATGAACCTTCCTCTTTTTATCCCACATCCTCACTCCCTCTCCATCGTCCTATAACCTTGTTTAGGTCTTGGGTGGTCACCCACACTTCCAGGGGAGAGCCCCAGCAGTCTGAGTTCTCCAGTCCAGGGATGGAGCTCCCAAGAGGGGGCAAAGGGAGTACTGAAGCTCGGGGTGTGAGGCTGAAAAATGGCTCTCCCAGTCATTGTTTGGGGTTTCCTGCAGGATTGTTTTGGTACATAGTGGCCTATCATACAAAGGCCTGGAAGCAGAGGCACAAGCTGATAAATGATAACAGCTCAGACAATGGCTACACAAGGAGTCAGGACTCATCACATTCCTGCATGCAGACCACCCATTTCAGACGTAAACTGTGTGTATTGGTTAAACTCAGACCACTGCCCTGCATGCATAAGAACGGCCAGTCTGCCCACTCACTGTCACAGACGCTCTGAAGTGGAAAAACTGCGACATCCTGCAGAGGTTTTTCTTTAAAACGCGCTCTTAAAGTGGCTTTGTAGCAGCACAAAAGTAAAATCGTGATTAGAGATATTGACTGACTCTTGATCGCTCTTAAGATTGAGAGTGTCAGCGGGGAGGGAGCCAGGATTGCTTCTTGGCAGGGAGGAAAAAACCGGAGGTGAGGAACTGAATGAGTATCAATACCGGCCTGTCGACTGTTCCTCCTCCACACACACACACACACACACACACACACACACAGGTATGCACATGCACACACACACGCAGACAGACAGACAAAATGCTCTATTACTCTAATCACGATCCCAATCCCTTTGACAAATACAGCAGCTGAGGCAAAGAAGAGATATTAAAACTTAATTCACCTGCTATTTGCTCTGAATGGTAAATTCCCACATTCCATCCGAAGGCCTGGGCTGAATATATCACCAATAACAAAAAGGCTGCTTATGAAACGGCGGCATTTTGCTGACATCCAGACCAGCCAACAATGAATGCCAGCGGCGGACGACATTTAAATACGCTCAGATATTACAGTCTGTTGATTCTCATTCGGCCGTCGACCCGCGGACTCGCAGCAGACGGCGAGCGAGGAAAGGCGAACTACGGCCATGTGTCGTGTTTGTCGTGCCGTCTCAGACGCCGGAGCCCTAAAAATGGCATCCAATAATAAATCTAGATTGCTAACAGTCGTGTCTCCGTGAGTGTTTTGGGTTCTGCTGTCCTTGTTGTCCCTGACAAGGCTGCCACTGAACGTCTGTTATGTTACGTATTCATGGACGCTGGTGTTAAAATCACACTGTTGAAACTAAAGTTTCTCTACTTCCTCCTTCTCTTCTCTACCTCCATTTCTTCTCTCTCTCCTCTTCTTAAGCTCCCTTCCACTTCCTTTCCTTTTCTCACTCCTTCTTTCCTTCTCTACCTCCTTCTTTCCTTCCATACTTCCTCTTTTTATTCTTTACCCACTCCTTTACTTCCCTTCCTTCTCTTCTCCTTCTCTACCACCTCCTTTGCTTCCACATCTTCCTTTACATCTCTACCTCAGCCTATCCTGTCCTAGTGCCTCCTTTCCTTCTCTACCACCTTCGTTCCTTGTCTGCCTCCTCTTTTCCTTTCCTACTGTCCCTTCCTCCTCTTTTCCTTTTTTACCTCATCATTTCCTTCTCTGCTTTCTTCTTTCCAATCTGCCTCCTTTCATTCCCTTCTTCCTCCTCTTTTGAGTGCTCCTCTTTCTTCTCAAAGACCATATATGTATTGTGCTGATGTCATTTTTCTGTTACTCTTATCAGCGTAGGAAAGCCTCTGAAAGCACAGAGTCCTTGGAAGACTCAGCCACCGCCACTGAGACCCAGACAAATGAAATTATTTCTGGATTAGCAGCTCTTTAGGGCAGGGTGACCCGAGAAAACAACATTTCAGGGAGGTCCCTTCATCATATCAGATAAAGCAGCACAAATCAGTTTTCTGATTAACATGTTTTCATTTTAAAACGCCGTTTTAAAACACCGTCTCCATCCAGACGAGCGTTTCAACATTGAGTCAGAAATACTCTCCGTCTAGAATAACAATCCTGAAAACACACACCGGGCACGCACATGCCTCTGCACGCACAGGAAGGAGTAGCATGATAAAACGCAGAATTGAACCGCTCGACAGCTGCTAGCATAGAAAACAAGGCCGGCAACGCCTGTAATGGATAATGATTCGTGCTGAACTAACAGTTGTCAGCAAAGGCTCCTCGATATCTGAAGGCCGATGGCGTTTGAGTGCCATGACAGGGGTACGATGACTTAGGAAGGACACGTTGTGACTGATAAGCCCCGCCCAGACTGAAGTGCAATCCTGGAGTTTTCAGCTTTCAAGCCGGGCGTACATGAAGGGCATTATAAAGCAGAAACGTTTATTTATATTAAAAGCATTTTTATTCTGAGTAGCATTAGTGTGGATGCAGCCTGGGTCAGCAGTGTGGATGCTTATATCCATCGTAGCATTATCAAAAACTCTACGGCAGCTCTAAACATCTAATTATGTGACCAACAGCACTTTCTTTTCACTGTACAAATTCAATACAGCTTTATGCTTTACGAAAATGATTATGTCACTGCAGCTCATGTCAAGAAAGCAGCCGTGATGTGCAAGCAGCTCCTCTAATTTCACTCCATGCAGAAGTTGTTTACTATCAGAGCATTTATCAGAGGTTGTACGGGGGCATCTTCAGTGTGCCAGCCAAGCTGGAAGCGGTCAGCGTGTTGATCTGAAAAGGAATGTACAGTCTATTGACCCCAATTCTGTGGGTCTGTGGGTTCTAATTTTACGGCCAGATTTCTCTCAGCTCTGACTATAATGGATGGCACGGCCATGAGGGAGCAGGGACACCTGGCCGCCGAGCCTCAGTCAGCACCGCCGTCCTGACAGGCCTGATGAATGCCGGCTGATGAGCGCACACACTCGCTGTACTACAGGCTCACTGGGCGCAGCTAAGCCACAAACGCAGAGCTGAAACGTACTGTAGGTGTGTTTGTATGAGGGCCTTTAAACAACTGCACATTATAATGGGAGCCTCCACAACTAATAACCATTCAACAGCAGCACATTGGCCATAAACACCGTATTTTAAATGAAGATTGTACTGAAATTACTGGTCACATTATTGCTTTTGTAAAAGTAACAATGGTGGCTCTGTGATATTAATTTGAGGAACAGGATTGCTACCCATCTCCATTCACTTCATATTTGATTTATTCACTCGCTACAAGGCATTGTGAAAAAATACAGTAATAACAGGCTCTGAATTGCAAAAGACAAAAAGATGCTGCTTATTACTTTAATATCACCACCTCACGATAGATTGGAGGCAATGACATGACAGAAAGACAATAATATAAAGCGATGCTTGTATAAAAAGATCCCTCTTTCTTTTAAATGAATTGTTGACTTCATTATGTATGACAACAGTCAGGGCACCATCGATGAGCTGCTTATAATGCTGCTTATGAAGAAATGAGAAACTCCATTGTGTTGCACTCATTGTAAGTCACTCCAGGTGAGACAGAGTCAGCGACGACTCAGACGACAAATCAGCCCACAGCTTGGGAATAGCTCTAAACCCCTTCCTGCTGCGCTGCAGTGACCTACTTAGCATGATTTGGTTTATCAAAACTGTTGAGCAAATAAATTACAAGACATGTAATGGAGTGATCTGATGACCTGAGATCTTGGCTTATGTAAGTGTCTGACTATTGAAGGTGGCACTTCATCTCTACTGCACCGCCAACATCACATCTAGTTTTGGAGTACTTTTACTGACTCCCTATAGCTAAAATACTATTTTATCTGCAGTGAAATCAGCCAGGCTGCTGTTTGGGTGTCAGTGAGCTTAGACGCTTTTCTGGTAAGCCAAAACACAATGATCTCACACCCAAGTCTTCCTCTTTTCGGAGGAAGTTTAGATTAACGCAATAAACAAGGAACCAACAAAAGGAAGTGTTGCATAATGTTGACACAAGTGATGTCAACTGAACAAGGAAGCGATGCTTCCCTATTTTAATGGAAATTAAAAGGAATGTGGCACAGGGCGTGTCGCTCTTTGGATGTGTTTGGCAGCTGTGTCTGTGTGCAAGACGGTACAGTTACATTCAAGATGTGTATTAGCACACAATGTCTATGAAACGCATTATCTGCATGAGCATAATGAGCGACTGTTCCACAGCAGTTACCATATTTTGGTGACAGGATTCACTCTGCAGAATATGAACTGCTTTTATTTTATAAAGGAATACTTCAACATTTTGGGAAATGTGCTTTATTTGCTTATTTTTGGCAAGAGCCAGATGTGCAGATCGATGCCGCTCTAATGTCTGTACGGTAAATATGATGCTACTGCCAGCAGCCGGTTAGCTTTGCTTCGAGCAAAGACGGGAAGCACGGGGAAGCGGCTAGCCTGGTTCTGCTCAGAGGGTAATAAAATCAAGCCTCCCACACAACTAAAGCTCATTAATCAATAATGCTATATCTTGTTTGTTTAATTCTACAAGAGCCAACGTGTGAAAGCAACACTTTGTGCTAAGCTAACAGTAGGTTCGTATTTAACGCACGGACATGAGAGCGATGCTGAATAAAAAGCAGAAAAACATTCATCTTTAAGTTAAGTTAATGGATTAGGAAAAATAAAGGCAGCACTAAATAGATGAAATACACAGATTATTAAGACCAGCAAGTGAAAAACATAGTATTAAATTACCCAACAGTACTGTAACTACTGCAAACAGCCGAGGGATCGTACGTTTTATGTTACGATCAAAGACAACGTGTCACAATAAAGCAGCCACTGCGTCTGGACTGCTGTTTTCATTAAATATACATTCATCAGTACACCAGCGTAGTAAAGCACCACGTGGCACCAGGCCATCTGAATATCAAAGTGTATGATGGTGTAAAAATGTTTTAAAGCAAACTGAGTTCTGACTCATTAACAATAAACGCGAGCCAACGTACAATAAGCTACAATGTATCTGAAGAACAAAGCGCGCTCCACTTCAATCTCATTAGAAATTAATAAACTATAAGAACTGACACTAAAACTCTGAGTTTATCTCCTGTCTTCCTTTCAGAAGCTGCACTGCATATACATAAACTGAGACATTTCGCAGAGACGGGGTTTGATCTGACGTCTTCATGGCAAACAGGACGGCGTCTGCATCAAAATCACAATTACTCAAACCCAAAAGTTCTCCCCAACACGGCAGATACGGCTTGAATTTTTAATTATTGTGTTTCAAAGTCTGCAAATCCATGGAGGAACTGTGTTATTCTTCCAGCTTTCAACCACGTCCTTTTCAAGTTAATTTATTTGATTATTCATTTGCTTCTATCCTTGTCCCCCATCTTGCTTCCAGCTCGTACTGAGCTAATTAATTTCTCAGCGCTCCAGAACTATTTCGATTATTCACTCCATGTGTCCGATGTGTACGTTCTGAGAGGCTGCATTCGCTGTTTGCATTACATATGCATCATTGTTGATCCTAACGCTGGTGTGGCCATGAATAAATGATCCAAACGTGTATGTTTGTTTGTATTTCTGAACGTGTAGGCGAGCCAGACTTCAGTAATAATATGATTTATTGATGCAGCCTCCATTGACTGCCCTGGAGGGCTTTTGTTTGCATGTGCGAGCCTCCTACCTCGTTGCCGTACATCATGAGGTGGTGGGTGGTGATAAGGGCTTTGAAGACCACCACCCAGCTGGAGTTGGCCGTGCGCTCAAACAGCGTGTCCGCCAGCTGGGGAATGTTCACGTTCATCTCGTTGGTGCAGTGGATCAGATCTGGCAGAGGGGAGAAAGGCGCACAAAGAGTTACAGACCGGCAGAAAACAAAGAGCAGTAATGAGAAAAGCTTTTAAAGGTTTGATAACCCTGATGGAGAACAACAGCAAATTGCTTTCCACACACAGAATCGCAGATGTACAGACGTGCCAAGGACAGCGAACGCGGCGCACACACATCGGCTGAATTCTTCAGCGAATAAAGTGTGAAGGACAGGCGCCAGCTGCAGAAGCTCTCCTAACCTCCTCCTCCTCTCCTGACTCTCACTCAGCTCCTGCTTTTCTGTTCTCTCATGCTAGCAGAGGTTCAGATGTCATTCAGCCACTGAACCTGCAGGAAAATTGAACATTCAGGCACAAGAATGTCAAGTTATACAAGCCTCAGGAACGCGAAGCAGGGAGGCCTCGCTAAGATGCTGTCATGCTGCAGCATACGCAGGAAAACAAGTATTAAGTCTTGTCTCTTTCCAGTCTTGTATGAGGGCCACAGTCTGCCATCAGACAGCGTCTCATGATGTCTAATGATCCAGCAGAACATGTTCTACTGTTATTCACAACACCATTACAGTGATATGCAGCATTATTTGGTGTTCTTTAAGCATTTTATATTGCATGATGCATGCTGGGGACTAATGAACAATAATATAATAAATAAATGAAGTCTGTGACTGATTGATTGATTGGCCCAGTGGTAGAGTTACATCATTGGTTGGCCAAATGCTGCGTGACTGAGTGAAGTCAAAGCAAAGATCTTATCAGTTATTGATGTTCGTCCAACCCATAAAAGCCTCTTTAATTTAGCAGAAGTCAACCGTCTCTGGAAGGTGTCCTTTATGATCCGACCACATACGAACAGCGTGGGCCCGGCTCTCTGCTCTCACCACGTCAGATGAGATTGATTTGAACGGATTCTTGTCGAAGTCCCGCAGCTTATTATAAAGATTCAGGTGACACACACACACAGCGACTCTCTCAAGCACAAACATCAATACAGACACACACTGTTAAATTGATCATTCACTCTTTTTTTTCCGTTAAATTTCTCTGGCGTCTTCCACTCCTTTCATTCCATCGCCTTCACTTCCATCCTCTCTCTCTCTCCTCCTCTCCCCGTCCTTTGTTCCTCACCACAGGACATTATGAGCTGCCGGCTCTCACACCTGGTAACTACGGAAACAGCTTCTCATTAGACTAGTGGAGGACTGTAGCGGGGAAGAGTCCCGTCGGGAGACTTCATCATCATAATCAGGTGCGCTCGCTCGTACGGGCACGCGCAGGTACACATGCTCATTCAATAAAGCCCGTCTTCACTCACTTAAGGCATTATCTCCCTCCAGCGCTTGCCCACACGTACAGTAACAAAACGCAGCAGACGTCCAGCGCAACGTTATTCTCCATCACTCACTCGGCGTGACACCTCTCCCGCCTCTCTTCACACGACGCACACACACAAACACACCAGGCAGTTGGGATACTTATCAACACAAATGAGTGTAATGTAACACAAAGGTACATTACAGCACAATACGTCCATTTAGCTTCATTTAGCGGCGTGAATGAAAGCCAACCAGAGCGGCCGAGCCGATCTGAATCGCAGCTTTCGACACTTAAATGACAGGATTTCATGAGTATTGGGAAACGTGCCAGTGCATCAGGATGTGTTTCAGTCCGACTGTTAGCATCTCTTCTGTCCTCCTGCACCTCCTCCTGCATCCCTGCATGATATTACTAACGCTGATTAGGAGCAATTAATATCTCTGAACTGAAAACGGGCATTAGGAGCGACTGCTGGCTTTGTTAACGAATCTGCTGCCTCACTTTTCAATCCGTCCTCTCCATCTCTTTTATTTCCGCAGCTACCTTCTCTTTCTGTCCTCCCTCCGTCTGCCCATCTCGCCTTCTTTTTAACAGAGCTCATGTTTTTTCATTAGGTCTGGAGTGGTGTGAGAGAGAACTAAGAGAAGGACTGATTAGGTCTGTGGGGACGCTCGTGCATGAGCGTGTGCGTGAGCGATAATGTAAAGAGGGTGCATGTGCTGACTTAATCAGGCAGAGTGGAAAGCATTAGATGCCACTGATCCCAGACCAGGGAGAGAAAAGGGAAGGCGAGGCGACTGAGGCAAACATATGGCACAGAAAAAAAGGGGGGAGACAGAGAGGGAACAGGGGGGTGAGAGAGGGTCAAATGGAGAGGTAGAACGAAAGAAAGCCAGATAAAAACAGAGAAAGAGAGGAGCGGCCATGAACAGAGGAGAGGAGGGAAAGGGATAATAAGACATGAGAGACAGGAATGTCTCTTCATCCAGACAATTTGCAGGAGTCCACACACAGCTCAACAGGCCTCCTCGCTTTATCTCTCCTGTCTTTCCCGACGCGGTCCGCAGCAGAAACAGGTCTGCTGTTTATTTTTCCTTCCAGCAAACGCTGAGCAATTACTCTGAGCACAAATGGAAAAATACATAAGATTCAGCCCGACAACCCTCAGCTGCGAGGCTCTGACCGACACCTCGATGTCCTGCAAGCAATTACCTGCGCAGCAGCCGCACGAGGAGACTGACCCGGCTAATTGACACGGGCACATTACGAGGCAGTTAAACAACAGAGGGCTGAGGCGCTCGCTGGAAGAGAAAATATAACACAATGTCAAAAGTCTGCGCTCACTACAAGTACACTTTCAGAGCTGAGTCGGAGGGTCGTGGTGGGAACCTGACTGCAGAAATAATTGGTCTATTCTTCACGAGGTTAACCGAGCACACTTAGTGAACAAGGCTGGGCAATACGGCAGTGATCATTAGATCGTTTCATTCTTCATCATCTTCTCCTCATTATACCATATGAGTTTTGTATCCAGAGATATTAGCTGATGAGACGATTTCCAATCACAACGTTTCGACGTTACGCATTATTACGCGAGGAAATGTCGTGATTTTTAAACTGAGCTACAAAGCAAGAGAGCTGTGTGTCAAGAAATCACATCGATGTGACGTTATTAGACTTCAAAAGAATAATTTTACATTTTGGGAAAACCACTTATTCATTTTCTTGCCATGAATCATATGAGAAGATCAACACCACTCTCGTGTCTGTAGGCTAAATATGAAACTACAGCTACTTAGCTTAGCTTAGCATTAGGACTGGACGCACAGGGAAAACCTCAGTTCTTGGATGATGCCTATTGGTGTTGAAACATTGCATAAAGCAAACGATAAATCGATTAATATGGTAATTTGAACATCCTTAGGTTTTCAGCTGATGGGTAGAAAACAGTTGAATGAAACAGAATATGAATAAGCCATCTTGGATTTTATAACGGACATTTTTCATTATTTTCTGACATTTTATAGTCAAAATAATTGATCAATTAATCATGAAAGCAGATTATTAAATACTTGCAGCATTAGTGCACATGGATTGGCGGGCAGAGTTGGTGGATGCAAATTTTGAACAATTTGTCGCTGGGCTGAACGTTGAACCTCGCATTCAGAGTCGTAGGAGCACATCCGAGCTATTTAGCGCAACCTGCTGCTGCTGCTGCTGCAATCTGGGTCAAAACAAGCATAATGATCCAACAAGGAGGTTATGTTTTTCATCAGCTCGGTTTGTTTGTCTGTTTGTCAGCACAATTAAGGGCAGAGCTACTGGCCAGATTTTCTTCTCTGTGGAGAGGTGCGGCATGTGCCAACGAAGACGCCATTAAATTTTGGGGTGGATCCGAACAATCAGCCAGATACACCATTGCCTCCATTTTTTATTCCTTTGTTCGTACGCTTAGTTGTCCTCGCACACACATGTGGGAGGAACGACCGCTGAGTAAATGTGATCTCATTCCCAACAGTGACTGCCTGTTCCTCTGATCTGAGGACCATTGTTACTGGTCATCAGTTGACCTCTGTGGGCTTTGATTGAATCACAATAGACCACAGACTTCCTGGTACCGAGGGACCAGCGTGAGAGCTGGGGGGCCGGACCGGAGATGTGATGATGAAGCGTGAGCTCGTGGGCATGTAAACCAAGAGAAATCTACCAGCGTGCTAAGGTTTGGTTGTTATTCGGCGAGGCGGTGTTGTGCCTGTGAGCTCCTGCAAACCTGAACATGAGGGACGGCCTGTTTGTGTGTGTGTGTGTGCGTGTGTGTGTTTGAGGGAGAAAGCAGGTGGTCAGATCAAGCAGAGGAAGAAGGGCAGGAGGAGGAGACACAGATCACATCTGGCCCAGCTGGCTACCTTCTATCTGTGCTCTCCGCTCGTCTCTTCATCCACCTTTAAGTCCCCCACATCCACCCGCTTCCAGGCCACACACACACACACACACACACACACACACACACACACACACACACACACACACACACACACACACACACACACACACACACACACACACACACACACACACACACACACACACACACACACACACACACACACACACACACACACACCTCTATCCACTTTCATCTCCGTCTTCATCTCTTCTGATCCTGTCACTGACTCCCTTTCCATTTCTTTGTCTGTCTGGTGCATCTAGACTAAAACACTTCCTGTTTTAGTCCGGCTCAGGTGTAACTTCGATAACACAGTCACTAATTTTCTCTTTCTCATCCCTCACTTTATTCCACATGGGATCAACTGCCCTGCAATAAGATGACAAAAGGTCAAGATTTCCCACAAATCAATCCACAAAGGGTACATAATGTGGCATTATTGTTTATTTTGAGAAATGTCACAGGTCTTTAAAATACGTATTGGTTTTCTCCCAGTCAACAAGTCACTATAAGGGTGACAAAATAATGTAATATCAGCATGATCAATACTTCAAATCAAGAAGTGCACATTAAGAGAGTTTTACTGTGCAACCAATCTCGCCGGATGTGCAGCTGATTAAGTGCAGGGATGATAATGAGTAATCTGAGACTGAAAGCACCATTAAGAACTGGATTAGTCAAAAAGGTATTAAGCAACAACGTGCAGAGGATACCGATCCTCAGACCGGTTCGTCTGAAGTGGCCATAATAATAAATACAACACTATTAGTAACTTTTAAGTTGCTCTGGCAAACTGTCATTGGACAACACTAGCATTCATTTGGACTCCTGTTTCTGACCACCTGACAAATTTAAGTCACATATCGTCATAAAAGCTCTGTTTTGGTCTCCTGAGAGAAACATGTTTCAGCAGCTAAATGCTACCTGATCTTCACCAGCTCCTCGCTAACTGTGCCTGCTAGCGTGCGGTGGATATTTAGAGTTTTTTCACTGAAATCAGCTGAAGGATGCCATGAAGCTCAGTAGAGCGCAGTAGAGAGTCTGATACACTGACAGAAATGCGAGTTCAAAACTGGCCTGATATCTGCAGAAAAACCACATTCAGTGCGCTGTTAACACAGCTTTTAAAGCTGGTATCAGTCGATACAGACCTCCATGTTCCACGTTACTATCAGTGGACTTGACATTCAGTCTTAACGCCAAGATTTGATCTAGATAACTCAACAAGCCTCCGAGTGGGATACGATCCGGGGTGGATTAACCCCTGTGAACAGACCTGCAATCGCTTCTCAATCCTATTCTGACATCTTTTAAAACCCCGGTCGGGCATCAGCGCTTTGCTTTGTGTGCTTGGCACAGTTCAATCCCTCCACAGTTCGGTCCCCTCAGAGACCACCAAGGGAAGGTCAGGCCCACATAGTTGGAATTCCTAAATATATGGCTCTGTGGAGAATCTCTGGACGTTTAACTGAGCTTCTTATGACATGAAGACACAAGAGGACAGTATGTTGACACAGTTTGGTGTCAAAATACTTTGAAGGGACACATGACTGAGAACTTGTCACCTTCCTGAAAACAATGCTGTCCTACTCCGCTGAGATGAGGACATCCAAGAAGTTACTACAACGTCCGTTATTTTCTTCATTTGTTTGTCACTTTGCTCAAAGGCGTTACAGAAAAAAATAGTGATTTCACCTCCACAGGCAGAGTGGAAAATCACCTGGATGTGGTGGGCTCACGATCACAACACCCGGACCACGAAATGTGGGCAAAAAATGTCATTTGGATGTATGAGCACTACATTTATCCAGAGCTGGAAAACACCAAATATATCCTGATATTTGCAGGATTCAGAAACAGAAGTCCAACCTATGAAATTCTTTGCTAATCTAAAGGGAATCTGCTCCGTCTGGTTTTGTCAGGAGGTCAGAGGTCAACTTCACTGCTGTGTAGTCCCACTGCTGGGAGGGATTCAATGTCTTGTTCAAGGACACCTTAACAGGGTGGACACTTGCCAGCAAGAGGCCTTGAATGCTGGCCGTCCACTCGAAGGACAATGTCTCCAACTGACCACCCCGCAGTCCAATCACTCGGCGGGGAATTGAGATTATCAAGTTTTGATAGCGCTGCTGAGTGAACAAGGGGAACGCCGCAGAGCTGAGCGACCTTCGCTCAAAATCTGCTCAGGTACAGAGTAACAAGGGGAAGTGCTCGCTAACAGACGCCACACAGATGAAAAGCCAGAAGCAGAAGGCTTCGGGAGCGCAGCCTCAATCTGTTAAAGATTAACACTGCGCAGTATCAGCACCTTGTCTGGCATGTACTAGTAATCTCCTCCTCTGCTCTGTCTGTCTCTGTGTTAGGGACTGCTGACAGGGTTTGCCTCAAAAGAGGATTCCCCGTCCGGCCCTCCCTCCCTCTTTCTTCCCTCTCAAATCCTTCAGATAGGAGATGGAGAGAGGTGTGAAGAATTGTAAGAGAATTGTAAGGCTGCTAAATTTGAAAACGCATCCTCGCCTTTCTTTTTTGGCTTCGCGATCACACTAAGCCAGTGGTTTTTTAAATCCCCCAACAGAGCTTTTCGGAAATTCTTTTGTAAATACGCTTTTGTAGCGTTGACAGGAAGAACAAAGCTTTTACTCCACAACGACGCACACCTTCACAGACTCTCAGTCGCAACTCCTTCTACGACGGCTCACTTTGCTGCCAATATAGCCGATGACACAATAGATGTTATATCATTGATCTGCACTACGTTTGCGCTGTCAGACGGCTTCTCGGGAATAAAACAGTAACTAGACAGACAGAGGGCAGCAGCACAGGAGTCACCGTTCACCGTGGTTAACAGGTAGCCTCTACAAGTCGTGAACGAATCATGGCTGATGTCAGAAAACAGAAAAATGTCAATAACAGCAACTATATTGTGTTTTCAGCTAAGTTTAAAGACAAGGTAAGGTAACAGGATGAATGGATTTTCTGTACTGCCACTTTAGGGTGGATGGAGAACTTCTGAAAATGACTTAAATAAGTGTTTTCACATAGAAATGCCATTTGTCTTTTATCTCAGACAGCCCGTTCTGAGAGACAACTTTTACAGCATTAGAAGTGATTTGACTGGCCGTGCAGGAACTGCACTTTTCCTCGGCTAAGAGGTAGAATTCATGAGCCGCAATCAAATCACTATTCTGTCCTCGTCGTCGGTCTGTCAGTTGGTTGATGGCAGAAACAGAAAAATGAAAAAGAGAACCACTGAAGTGGCTATTCGACCCGGACCGTGCCTGTCCTGCTAACTCGAGGGGAGGAAGAAGAGGAGATTTTTTTCTGTCCTCTGTGATCGGAAACTAAATAGCTTTCGGTTCGGGACACTCTGCAGCCCGAACAAATAATTAACCAGGAAAATAATTACTTTGCTTTAGTTAGCTGCGCCGTGATTAAGACTTGAAAGTCGGTGCATCAAAGTCTCCAGCTGGAGTTGAGCAGCGATGTGTGTTTACAGCCTCGCGTTACAAGAAAAGCAGTTTAATCTTTTCCAGATTCCACTTTATTCTTTTCCCACTTAAATTTGTCTGAATTCTGCGTTTTACAATTTAAGCCCATTTTGTCATCTGAAGGTGTCTAAACATCTGCTGGATGAGTAATTTAAAAATTCAATGAGGAAACATTCAACATTCAATGAATATTAATGCGTTTGATGTAACTGCACGATCTTTTAATCAAACAGGCTCGAACACGTCGAGTCTGCGGGTCTGACGTTCGTGCAGCGCTCGGACGTAGCTTTTCTTTTTTCCTGCAGAATATCTGACTCCGTGCATACAGCCACGAAGTCGCATCTTCTGAGAGTTTGCTAAAGTGATGAGCTCTCGCTGGGGCGCTGCCTCCCTCCCTCTCTCCTCGACATGACTGTGTGTGCGTCACCGAAACATAACAGCAGGGTGTTTTTCTGTTCATTCAGCTAATGCACTGTTCAGAAAAATGCTTATAAACCCTGATTTTTAAAAACTGCATCCACATTTTGCCAGCTTCCGCAGTAGCCCATGTTTGAAATCTCAATTCCATCCCTGTTGTCTGCAGTGCAGAAATCACGGCGCCTCATGTTACCTTATGCGCAGAATAACGATCCCAAGCAGGAAGGATGTTAGATCCTAACTTGAAACCTAAAAGAAGAGCACCGCTATCAGATCAGTGCTCGATATCTGCCAAAAGTCTAGGCATCAGAATGTGCATCCAGAGAGAAAATGTGAGATCAGTGCAGGAGTCAGGTGGGAGGACAGGAAGGAGAACCAGAGAGGGGGGAGAGAGAGAATTAAGGAGCTGGTAGAAGGAGGCAGCGTGCCGACACTAAGACAAAGTGTCACCAGAATTTGGTCTATTAATAGACTAGCTCTGCTTCTATAGCTTTAATTCTCCCCTTGAGGTTTTAAATAAGAGCGCTTTCTCTTCTGTCTCTCTTAGTCACACACAGAAATACAGAGAGACAGAAAATTAGGGAGAGACAAACTTTCTCGTCTCCAACTGCTGTGTTTTCATTGGGGGATTCGGGAAATCTTGTCAAGCGAATGGGATTGAAGTCTCGGAGTGTTTGCCTGAGCGCCTTCAGGGCGGGGGGGGGGGGGGGGGACGCGTTTGCTGCTTTCTGTCAGAAAAAGAGAGTGACACTGACAGAGAGAATGGTAGGCGGCGGGCAGACAGACGTAGACGCACACAGGTAGAGCACGGGAAGAAAAACAAGCAGTTGAACCCAGCCAAGGGCTCCAGAGAGAGAACACACGGCTAAAAATAACCAGACATCAGAACGGGACGCGAACAGAAGCACTGAGTGTTCCCAAACACACAAACACAGACCCGGACAAAGACGGCTTACAACTACGCACCAACGTTAAGACACTAAGTGTACAAAATGAGCATCTAGTATTGAGTCTGTGCAGCACAGAGCAGTGGACGGTGTGCAGTCAGAGGACAGCGAGGGCTCCCCTGAGAGGGACACTTAAGACCAACCTGGATAAACAACGGTTAAATAAATTATTAGTGTGCTGATAATTGCACTTTGAGACTTGTCTGACAGCAGATGCTGAATAATAAATTGTACAAATACACTTGCTTGTTAGTCAACTTGCAGTAATGTACACAATAAAACAGCGAGGAGCTAGCTTGCAGCTTGTTTCATCATCATGCTAAGACTCTGGATAATTTCAGATGCATGCTTGATATAATTTTTCTTCATGTACCAGAGAGAGAAATGCATGTAAGTAACGATTTAACCTTGAATGTCAAATATGACAGCTTTTCAGGAACTTAGCCACTTTGTGACTGCAAGTCCAACGCTTCTGTTTTCAGCCACTCCTCAGACAAATATCCCGGTCTTTAGCCGCTAAATGCGCCACCCTGTTTTCTAGCCAGTCGCCATCTTTGTGCGCCTGCCGCCGATGCTCCACGAAGCTGTGGGTTGATCAATACGAGCGTCACCTTTCACGCAGTCATTTGATCCAGTTTAAATATGAAAAAACTGATTACTGCAGCTTTAAGGTCTAATTTCTTAATGACATCAACTGCAGCGCTTCTGACTGACCACATCAAACAAGCTACAGGCCGTTAACTGCCAATTGCTCATTATTATTGACTAATAAGGCAAGTTTATGGATCAACTATATATGGTTTTAACCTCCTCTTTATGCTGTGCGAACATTTGGGGGGAAAACGTGTGCAATTATGCAAAAGACAGTTAATTACACTGGGACTTTCATGGCTGATGCAATGACATGAAGCCAGCCAATTTAAAGCAAGCGAAGACTTTGAGTAATGCCACAAATATTTTATAGACGCTGAATTATGCATTAGACTGTAAATAAAAGCAGGCTGCTCCTCTGTGTTGTTTTACAGCGCGAGCTGGTCGTTCCAGGTCCCGCTGAATGTGCCCCAATGTGAACTAAGGCATGAAATTTGCTCCCTCAATCACTACTTGAGTGTGCAGTGGGTATAGCATATTCCCTGAGTGTGCAGCGTACTAGCGTGTCGCATGTTTGAGGCTGAAGCGCTCTCATGAGACGGAAATTTCTCCCTCTTCCCACACACAAACACACAGTCTCGCACACTCAACACTTGACGTGTGTTCCCTCGGGCTTCACTTGAAACAGACGTATCCAGACTGTCGGCAGTGAGCCTTTTTTCCTGCCTGGTAGTCTAAACCGGGCCTATCTCTGCTCTGCAGACAGGGAGGGGCTGTGGCGCTTTGTTTAGATAGCATTGGACTCACCTACAATCACTTAAGACACATGCGTCCCCGCTGTGGCACCAACCGGCTACACCCTGCCGCAGGTCTATCAGGGACTGAATCAATGCAACACAAATAGCAGGAAATAAGCTGCACTATTTCTATCCTTAAATCACATTGAACCCTTTCAATTCCCTGAATACTTCCTTCAGTGGTATAAATAAATCACTTCATGTGTGTACATTGTGAGAGCTGAGGAGTAAAGAATAAAAAGGGAAAGTTACAGAAAAGTAAAAGGCCAAAATATGGGGAGGTATCGAGATTCAACAGCAAATATATTCATCTTTAAAGCCAAACTGAAATATGAATTGTCCAAACTATAATGACAATGCAGCTGTGTTTCCATTTTGGGGGAAACACAGTGTGAGATTTGTGGACTTTCCTGACATTAAGCGCTTGTACACGTCTGCTGCTGGAGCACATCGCAGCTCTGTTTAGCTCATGATACAGAATAAGACATTTTTCACTTTTCCAACAAGCCCCACCATGTGTCGTCTTTCAGCTGTCAGCAATTTAAAACCCTTTAAAACTTGGAATATTTAGGAGAATCCATCATGCTGTTAGTGTTAAATTCAGGCTGGTTAGTGTAGCTTCCTAACATTAGCACTGATTCCCACCAGACTTTCATTTGCTGTCACATGATTTCAACACCTGCTCAGCCATCGAGGGCTCCTGCACCCTCGCTGTGGTGTTTTGTTTTCTCACACTGCTTGAAATGAGGAAGTCCAGCTAGCGTTAACTGCCTCTCTTTCATGGGTGCAGTTGGGCCGCTGACAAATAACAAGACTGTCAAAACTCACGGCAACAGGTGGTCCTGTAACTGCAGCAATGTGGATAAACTAGCATACAGAACAGCAGAGTCACAGAGAGGTGAAGGCTAACAACGTTAGCCCCCTCCCACGCTCACACACGAGTAATGCACTTTAAGAGATGAAAAACAACAATTATTTGAAGAGATGTTTCCTCTCAGGTCCTTTTGTAAACTTCAATGTGACTTATCTTTCAAAGAATATTGCTTTTTAAAATGCACTTGAACAGAGGAAATACATGTTAGAGCCAGAAGAGCCACATCCATACACACATACCGCTTAAACTCAAACA
Organism: Chaetodon trifascialis; assembly: GCF_039877785.1. Lineage (NCBI taxonomy): Eukaryota > Metazoa > Chordata > Actinopteri > Chaetodontiformes > Chaetodontidae > Chaetodon > Chaetodon trifascialis. The sequence continues at coordinate 4,617,851 of NC_092078.1, forward strand.
CACACACCCACATCTAACACACAAACACAAACATATGTACACAGGCACAATGAGCACGTCTGTCAAGGTGACCCGCAAGCTGCTGTCTGAAATAGAGCTGTAAAGTTTGAATGGGCACCGACTCACTGGAGGCCGAAACACAAGCCACATAAACCTGAGCTCAGTAACACGCTGCACACAGTGTCGCTCCTCGTCTATTAAACTCACCCAAACACACACGCTGCAGCCCAGACAGAGCCGGTCACAGCGTCGGTGTGGAGGGCTGCTTTAGCACCACATCAATTTGTCATGTACGTGTAACCTAGTTTTAAGGTTTGGCTAAAAACGGTCCAACACAGCCGTGATGTTAGAGGGCATTTGGGCCAGCAGTTCAGCCAGCTGGTAAAAACGATGTGGCATGTTGTATCAAGCTAGCATAACCTTTGCTGTTAGTGAGCAGAAAGGCTGGAAATGACCTCAATAACAGGATAGTCTCACTAAGCAGCTGAGCCCAAAGCTGTGGTTAAGATTTCTGTTAATGCAGGTTGGTAGAAAACTGCCTGACCACCAGCGTGCAAGCCTAACTTTGGCTAGCGAGCTTTCAACAGCAACTTCTGGAGGAAATCTATCCCCAACGTAGCATTAGCACAAAGAAGTAATGCACATGGACGCTGCATATAGCCGCAGTCAACAAAGCCAGCTAAAGAGTCACAGCAAACAGGCATAACTGGGATTCCTCAGGTGTTCTCCTTCCACCTGTTCCTGTTCTCTGAGAGATCAAAGGTCAAGATCAGCCGACAGAAAGCTCTCCTTCAAATAACAGAATCATTGTGTTGAGCGAAGGCATTTTAACAGAGAGGATTCCTGAGCCTGTCCTGCCGACATGTTGTCATTTACTTTACCTTCGACAGAGCTGCTGGGGCTTAAGGTCAGGGTATCAGGGTTATTAGCTTTTCCAAAGGGCCTCCCTCAGAGTGGGGGAGAAAAGCCCGCCATTATGACGAGGGGGAACATGCAATAATCGTTCAAATGGAGGACATTTTTGTGCCGTCTCTCCTTGCAGGCGTCGTTAGTGTTGTTCATTTTCATATGCAAGTAATGGGAGCAGTGGTGTGAAGAATTTAAAAAGGGGAGCTCCAGGAAGCGTCTTCCTCAGAACCTCCTCCTGGCTGAGCACTACACAAAGTGGGTTTGATTGTTGGTGTTGGACATTTTTCGGGCACATACCGACGTCTTTACAGAGCATCTTTTTGACTGAAGTTAGTGACCACAGCTTGATGAACGCTCCTACCTTTGTGTGTTTGTGCAGAGCAACAGATTGATAGAAATCCTCTCTCTATGTCTACGTCATGGTGAAATGAAGCAGAAAGGAAAAGGTCCTCTTGTGTGGGATTTTTTTTCTGAGTCACTCTGCCAATGATGATTTCCCCTGCACTCTCATCCTCTCCCCTTTCCTCTCATTCACCCCTTTGAAGACGATGAAGGGCACATTTTGAACAGAGAAGACAGATGGTTTGGAGGAAGCGTGAAGAAGGCCATCAACAGTACATCAAGCTGGATCGACCAACCCTGAACAGAGCTGGGGCGGGACTGCAGCATGACTTTACCAGTCACTTCTTCTATTCATTCACACCTCCATTTATACGACTCCAGCGCCTGACACATGGCTAAGTGCAGCTCATGTAATGTCAAGGTGTGAACCGCTCACAGAGGTTAAACGCTTCCCAGCAGCCAAAGCAGATAAACGTCAAGAGAACAAACTAATTGTTCCCACTGCCTTTAATCTACAATTGTTAGGTATACCATTACTTGGATTACTGGGAAGCTTCATTAAAGTCTCATTGACTACTTCTAAGAAATGCACAACAAACATCGAGCTCAGCCGCATAAACAAAGGTTGTAAAAACGGCACCACTACTGAGGCCGCGGCCGATTTCGCCATCCAACTTCCCCCGTCGACTTAAGGCCATTTAACACACGCCAGTTGGCGGGTTTGCTGCCATGACAACAGAGTGCCGGTGAAGGGGAAACTAGACTTCGGTTTAAATGTCACAACTACTGTGGAACAGCTGTAAAATGGTGAAACAATCAGCGTTTCAGTGATGCCAAAGTGGAAAGAAGTGGCCTCCTGAGTGTGCATGTGCCACAGCAATCAGTCAGCTGCTTATGAGGGCGGGATTAAACACACGGTGTCTCTCACCTTGACAATGTGCAAACTGCAAGCAGGTGTGTGAGCAGGCATTTTCCAACACATTTGAACCCATCCTTGCTGATTTTTATGGCGATAATTTCCATAAATAGAAAAGCTTTCAGAGCTGATGGGAAGGACTCGTCATTTTTGCCACCGGCTCACAAGCTGGGGTTAATTGAGGTGGACAGCCTCGATCATGACACTAAATGGCTTTAAAACGGCACTTATTTTCACCAGTGGTGCGTGAATGTCACGGCTGCTCGAGCTAACGGCAGACCCCCCCTAACCCTCGCACGCTCACTGCTGGCCGGCAGAGCTGAAAGCCTTCCGCTAGGGTTATTCCGTTATTGGGTCTAGATGCAAATATGCCGGTGAGATCATTCACAGCTTGCTGTCAGACAGTCACAGCTGCTTGCGGTGAAGTTGTGCCAAGGGGAGAGCGATGGAAAACCATGTTTGTGTTTGTGTATGTGTGTGTGGGTGGGTGGGGGGGCTCTGTGTGAAAAATAGATGTTGAAAGAAATGCAGGCAATGTTAGCAACAACCGACTCCAGGTTTTCAGTGTCAGAGCCTGTCCAGGCGTCTCTCTGTGTCCTCTCTTCTAAAAGGCTCTGCAGGCACACAATTCGCTAACCAGCAGACTTGTCATCTGACTCACACACTAACTAGCTGGCTGCCTGAGCTGCCAGCTTCAAACCTGTAGCATCTTGTTTCCAGATGTATTCAGCTCATGCCAACATCCAGCTGATAAGAACGGCAGCTTGGCCCCGGCTTCTAAACGCATTTTAAACGTGCCTTGATTGACAACTTGTGATCGCATTTCGCATCCCTTCATCGTATTTGGCGCGTTCACGCCCAGACGTACTGCTGCAGACTGTGGCTGTTATTAGGTAACTTGCCATGTGTGAAGATTTCAAAACCTTGTAAGAAGTGCAGTATTTGGCAGAGGCAAGTGAAGTTAACTACAATAGCTGTAAAACAATCTATATTCTGATTGGCTGGAAGGTGCGGGTTAAGGTTTAACAAGTGGACAACATAATCGGACATCTGTGCTATAGGTGGTTAGCCGATTAGCTGTTGCAGCATTAGCCCCTGTGTTAAAATTGAGCATAGTGCATGTCAGGTACATCATGCAGTTTGCTGAACATGACCCAGTGAATGGATCACATTATGTTCCCCATGGCAACCTTGGGGGAAAATCTAAATGTCATTTTTTACCTGTTATGTGATCTCACAGATGTCTTCTGTCTGTGTGGAATTGTAAAAAAAAAAAAAAAACCCACAGCCAAACCGGCATTAAAAATTCAACATTTCCACTGATGATGCCGCTTCGCACTGTTCTTCTTCTTCTTCTTCTTCTTCTTCTTCTTCTTCTTCTTCTTCTTCTTCTTCTTCTTCGCTGGACGTACTTTTGGGTCTGCCGCGCTCTGTCGTGGCAGGCCGGGGCAGTTAGTTAAAATGTTGGATTTAATGGGTTTTTGCACCCCGCAGAGCTGTTTTATCACTCCAGACAGACTGAGAACATCTGTGAGCTAACAGTACGTTTGAAGATGCATGTCGCTGCGGGATAACAGGTGAAAAAAACACATAATGTTTGGATTATCCCCCAACGACTGCCGCAATGCGTGGACTGTGGTGGTCGCAAACAGCTAATATTAGCATATCAGCTTGGACTTTCCATACACTCTGGGCACATTCACATCTGTTCGAGCTGTGTGATCATTTCATTGTTAAGTATGAATGAGGCTGACTGAATGGCTGGCAAGCTATCTTACCTGGCAGCCAGTGTTCATTACATTACTGGACGGTTGGATCAGCTGGCTGGCTAGTTGACTGAGTAATGATCGAACACACTGCCTGCCAGCCTCCCTGGCTTGCTAACTGACTCACAAATTGACTACCTGCCTGACTGAATGACGACCTAACCTATAACCTGCCTTTACTCCAGCCTGCTGGCCATCCTTCCTGATAATACCGACAACACAACGACAGCCTGACAACACCGGCCGCTACCGTCACGGTAAAATCATCAAACGGACAAATGACATGACAATCATGCCTCCGTGTAATGCACCACTCGCTGACCGTTCCCCCTGCGGCACTGAGGTCGTTGCTCTCCCTAAGAAATCAATACCCTACAATGATTAAGCTTGACGTGGCGTATTGGCTGTAAAGGTCTAGCCAAGTTCACAAAGCAGCGGAGACAATACATGACTTTTTGTTGAACGTCAGCAGCTGAGTCTTGTGAGCGAGGAGGAGCTGACGGATGTGAGGCAGCTGAGCCGAAGCATCGATCAAACACGTGCGCCCTGTGCCGACGAAAGCTGCTTCCCAGAAACAGAACTTCAGCACATTTTGTCCCAGTAACGTCCAACGCACACGCTCCACCATCGCACATACGCCCTTGCATGAGCCACTCTTGTCTTAAATAAATGCTTTCATTCATCCTTTCCTTTGTGTCGTCTCGCTTGCATCACCGCCACCTTCAACATGACTCAGTTTAATTTCAGTGGGCTCTACTGGCAGTCCAGGGACTTAATCCACTCTTCATTACCAAAGCAAAATGTGAAACGACAACCAGGAATCAAGTGCCTAAAGAAATCGCAATAACATCAGCAGCCAAGATCCAGGAAATTGCTGTTTGTGCTTCTGCTGACGACATTGTCTTCAGTGACGTGCTTGAATTTGTTGGTGTGTTTCCTGAGGTTTTGGAGCGTAAAGCTCTGTCTTTTTGTCTTGGAAATAAGGTGAGCGCAGTCTGTCCTCCCTAAGCTGCAGGTCTGATGAAAAACCTGCTCTCTGGCTCTTTGTTTGTTATCTGCGTGTGACTTGCCTTGAAGTCTGCACAAAAGGAAGCCGCAAACAGTTCTGTAGCCTCAGAATAAGATGTTTTAAAAGGAAGGCACGAACTGTCAAGCGAACTCTCGCTGGTTAACAAATACAAAGAGTTGTTTGGTTTGTTGGAACGTGAGTTGAATACCTGGTCAAACTCTTCACCTCTTGATGGATTAGTCCACATGCAAAGTTATTTGTCAACCACTTTCATAACAGATTAATCATTTAGTTCCCACTCAAGATTGTGAATTGCATATGTTGGACTGATGGTCAGATAAAACCAATCAATTTGAATAACTCACCTCAAGTGATTAATCATGATCAGACTGACTAGCAATGAAAAGAACTACTAGTTGCTGGCCTTGTTTAAGACTGTACCTGCGGTTCAGGGACATTTTAAGGAACAGAAGACTGATCGATTGATTGCTAAAGTAACTGACAGGTTAAACACTAACAAGATTAATCATTAGCTGTAGCTTTAATTGAACGTTTGAGAATATTTGGCTGTTGGTTGAACAATTCTAGGACGTCACTTTGGGCTTTGGTAAGACAGAAGGGGTAGCTGTCATCTTATCTGGCATTTGCAGACCACAGAATTGATCAGAATCGAGAGGAAAACAGCTGAATATATTGATAAGAACCACCAGCACCACCACACTGAAGGCTGTATATGATCACAAGCTGTATCTTCAGTCTGCAAACCCAGCCTGTATAACCTTTTGATTGTCTTCCAGATGGACTCCCTGACTGCCAGGTGGTGTGAAGGAATGAGTGTACCAGAGCTTGAGCACTGTCAGCCCGGTGTGTCTGCTCTCTGGAGCCGTGCAGCCGGCTGACAGCAGCCAGGAGAGGATATATACTCACAGTCAAGGTGCTTCTTCTTGGGTCCGCTGACTTCATGTGTGGTGGCTTTGCACACAGCCTTGCTGATAGATGACCCGGTCATGCTGTGCTGCGCTGCTGCGATCCGATCCGTGATAGATTGGCCCGACATGGCTTCTATTTCTGCTTTTTACTCCCCCCTACAATCAGCTAAAATAGCACAATAACGATCCGATCAATGGATCAACTCCCCGCGGGACACAACTCAACGTGACTTCGCTGTCAAGAGGAGGTAAAGGGTTGCGATCAAACACCTACTGATGAGGGGTTTTTTTTCTCCAGGTGCGTACAAAACCTGTGCAGTCTCGTCTGCAGTGAAGTCAGATCACTGGTGGCAAAAAAAAAAACTCCAGGTACAAGAATATCAGGCTCTACGATGAAAACTACAATCAATTCTTTGTAGTTAAGTTGTTTGGCAACTGTTTATCCCCACTATCTATCTAGTAAACAAAACACGACGACACTAATCTGAGCTAGTCTGTGTTAGCTAATGTTTCCGTTGCAGTACTCGAACCAGGAAAGAGTCCCACTGTGGAATTTGTAAACACTGGAAATTACTTTCTGGCCACAAATAAACATAGCTAACTGGCTGGTTTATATGTAACCTGGACGATTTGTTTGGGATCACCAAAGAGACCACCTCGGGGCAGGCAACAAAAAAAGTAATCCGTATGAAATCACAGCTTGGAGAACACCAACAACAACCTCGAGCTCCTCTTCCACGTCAACTTGTTAGCTTGGACCGTTTAGCAATCACTGGTCGCTCGGCAAAGTGCGTGTTAAAACCCCCCTCGGGCGTAAAAAGTCACTCAGAACTGAGCAGCACATTGTTTGAAGTTCATAAGAGGACGCTGTGAGACTGACAGCCGGGACAGGTGCAGTTTCTCCCGGCGAGAAGAGATGCGAGGAGCGGAGGGTGTTAGCCGAGCAGCTAGCGGGGTTAGCTAACCTGCCAGCAACGAGCCAACGAGCGCGCGAGTGCCTGTAGTCTGTGACAGAAGCGCGAGCCGGCGGACCCGTTAAGTTAAAAATGACAGCTCCCTTGGCTCGGCTGTTTCCCTTCACGGTCCGCGGGCTCAGTTGGTGCTGTTCTTCGGCTGTCGACTCCACATTATCGTTTCGTTTTGTTTTTTTCCGCCGACGGTCCCGTCCTGTGCTGCTGTCTAGAAAAGTCTCGCCAGCGGTTTCTCTTTACGGACTGACTGGCTGCTTGCTTCTCCGCCGGACAAAATGGCAGCGTAAAAAATCAGCTGATCTCACAACCGTGCTGCCTTCATGGACCACTGGTAGGGTTGGAATCTTGTGCGTTGAAATCCTATATGACGATTATGCTGCTTTTCTCTGTGTTTATCAGTCTATATATAATATTTTGGATATTTGTCCAATAAATCAAATACTCTGAAGACGACATCTCGATGCCTACATTTTTCACTTTTTTTTTACTGAAACTTCATCCACAAAATAGCTTATCTATTAATTTATGAAAAACGGAGAGTTTAATCGATATTGAAAACAATCATTGTGCTGCCCAAGTCTGACAAATGTGATGTTGTAAGCATTTTATGCCCTCTGATGAGGCCTTCTATGATCCTGGACAACCTAACAAGTTTACCTGTCACCATTTCAATAAAGTTCAAGCATAAGCCTCTCTGATGTTTTAATTGATTTATCATAGGTAAATAATAACGAAAGAGTAAAAGTATACAGTGCAAAATCTCCATCAGAATCATGTTTTTTGTAAGTTTTAACATACAAGGAATGTGCCTTCATACGTAACAATAAAAACTGTAAGAAAAAGAACAAAACAAGTATCCTACTGCAAAAGTTAAAATTATCAATAGAACAAAATATATCTAAAAAAAAAAAATTGGGTAAACTGTTTAAAAAAAAGTGCAAAACAGACGATGGTATGTGTAAAATAGTGATCAGGGAATGTGCAGATGTTCAGGGTATACAGAATATGTGTAATAACCTAAAATATATTCAATGTGCAAAAGTCAAAATAAAATAAAAAATGTGTTTAGACGTTTTTCCAACCAGCCTCCTGAAGTACTGTTTGGGCATCTAAAAAGAAAAAGGAAAACCCAGTGTTTCATTACTTCTTTAAATTGTTCATGTGCGCGCAGTGATCAATGCCTACATTTCCTACAACCCATGAACGCCTCCGTCGTCTATTGGACAAGACCTGAGGAGTGAGTGAAGCCTTTTAAGGTGTCGCGGTTTAAATTGTAGCGGAATTTATGAAACAAACGTATCAAATTTCACATTTTTTTGGACATCTTAAAGGCGTTTCTGCCACAACGCCACCGAAAACCGACTTTTAATTGACGCGCTCTCTCTTCACAAAGGCATCTCTCGAGCCGCACTAATCCACATTTAAGGTCGTATTAAATTATTCCTCAGACGCCGTGTCCTTGTTTGACTCCAGCAGACTATGTGGAACACGGTGTGCTGAAAAATCAGTGGGAACCGCTCCTGCTGCACAGTGCACAGCCCGGTGGGGATCAAACCGGATCTGAGAGCGGAATAAATCAAATATCTGGCGGCAGTCGAGTGCGTTTCACACACAGTTTATAACATGTATATTACATTAGATACCAGGCTGCTGTTCAGCACGAGTGGTTCGCGTTGATTACAGCTTGCATGCATGTAAGCAGTCTGTCATGATGCAACAAATCGTTCCCTTTTTTCATCTGATTTTACGCCTCTGATTGAGAGTGCAGTGACAGGTGTGTGTGAGAGAGTTATGACAAAACGAGAGTGCTTGAGTGATACCATAACTCACCTACGTGATCTTTCCTGTAGGTGTGTGTGTGCGCATGTGTGCGTGTCTCAGCCTCTCAGACAGTTTCTCTTCAGTTTCAGAGAAGCAGCTGCAGTTTGCAGTATTTCCTGTCTGTGTGAGAAACACTGCAAACTGACCCCAGCAGCATCAGCAGGTGAGTTCCTGGAATCCACCGCTGCTTCTTCGACCTCCACTGACCTCCCCTCTCCATCCCGACTGGGGGAGAAAAGACTCCGAGATGTGATGATTGATATGATGAACCGTGAAGAGCAGGTGATGACAAACACACCCGCACAAGCAGCCAGAATTCATCAGCACTTGGAGGCTGAAAGTGTGCGTGATGCACCCATGAGCGCCTGTCAGCCTAGCTGGGCTCATCTGCTATCTTTTTCACTCATTTCTGCCAAAGCCTAATGAGGCGTGAGAGTCAAGGGGAAAAAAACGTGCATGCTGCAGAAACGAGGAAATAAGAAATGCAACCACAGGAGATGGAAGTGGTTAGCGCTGCGCAGACCACCAAAGAGGGTTCAGTTCCCAGTTTTGCATGCTCTGTGTCACAGCTGACGGTGCGCCAGCGCGCGCAGAAAAGCCCTTTCATGAGCCATAACAGCTGCGACACTGCTCTCAATCTGCTTTTCATTTCAAAAAAGATGCTTTGCAGTTGTGTTCTTCTCGCAGCAACTAGTCTCTCAGTACATTTTCTTCTCGAGTCTCATGAGAGGTAACCAAACACACCAACATGACTCCACTGGATCGTGTCAAAATGAGCGCTTGAGCACGTGAAGAACTGATTTACAGCAGCACAAAGACTGACGGGCGGACGGCCAAGCGGATGCCTGCGGGAATGTGGAGTCTCCACCTGACATGCATGTAATTGAAAAGAGGCTGCAGCACCGAGAGGAGACCCCGGTGAAGTCGGGGTGAACACGCAAACCGTGAAATCAGACATATCCCGCTCCCCACGAGGCGTCAGCGGCGAACTGCTTCGCGTTGCCGCCCTCGTACCTGATTTCACCTCTCATCCGAGGAGGACGCGTCCTTCTCTGCTGACTTGGAGTGCGGTGTTGCCACCTGCAGGCGGAAGGGCTGAACTTCCCTCTTTTTTCCATGGCAACTGCGCGGATGCGGGAAGCCCCCCGTAGCCCCTAGCAACAGGCTCCCGGCCCGGGATTGGAGTCCTATCAGCAGCTGTCAATCATGGGATGAGCCGCTGCTTTGCCTGAGGCCCATGTGCTCAGAGAGATAGGAATAAATCCATTACCACGCAGCTGACAGGGACAGGGTCAGATGGAAACACCGGCAGAGACAAAGAGGTGCACACAGTTCATCCACAGTGTGCAGATGGACTACGGCAGGTCAGGGAGGGCAGTTTTCACTGTGATTATCGTGGCTACGATCAATGGAGGAGCTCAGCATCAGGCGAGCTGTGCTGTGTAATGACGGCTCTTGTCTTGAGTGTCTTGACCTTGATGGTTCAGTTAGGAAAGCGCGTTAACCAGCAGGAAAGTTTCCTCTAAGGTGATGTGACGCAGATGAATCACAGTAATGATGGACAGATGATAAAAAAGGGTTCCCCTCTTACATGTAATGGCAGTAAAATACATTTCAGATCAAAAGGAGGTGACTGGGTTTCCAGTTTTTCACTGAGCCCTTTGAAACTCCCACAAGAACTGTTGCTAATTCTCACTTCAAATGCTGACACCCCCCCACCCCCCCCCCACCCCCCTTTTGCCTCCATCAATGTTTATAATGTATGTATATGACTCTGACTCCTCGGGCTCCAACTTTCTCCTCACAGTTCCCCTTTAATCATCTTCCTCCTTCTCTTGTGCTGCAGAGGTGGGCGTCATTTTCCCAGCGCTATAAATCATGTTCAGTTCCGTAGTTTCCAGTGATTCATTGTGTGTATTTTCTCAAACTTTCAGTACCACAATGACTGGAGGCCCATGTTAACCTCTTGAACCAGGATGCTTTCACTTCTTTTATTGCTGTGCTCCTCCTACGTGCTAGTTAGCCTTCGTACGAGCCTGATTTAAAAAAGCTGGGACGCTGAGCAAAACATAAATAACCCAGAATGTGTGATATTTGCTGACCCTTTTAGACAGTCACTCAATCAGCTTCATGGATTTTTGTAAATATCTGCTTATTCTGAATTTGACGCAGCAACTAAAGACTGGGAAAGACGTGGAACGCTCCAAAAACACCTGTTTGGATCATTCCACAGGTAAACAGCTCGTTGGTAACAGGTGAGAGGATCGTGGTTGGGTATGAAAAGGGCATCCTGGAAAGACTCAGTCGTTCACAAGCGAGGATGGATGCATTTATTCAGATTATTTGTACCTGTTTATCCAGTGAGGAGTCACGGGGAGCTGGGGTCTATGTCCCACCTCACTGGGTGGGAGGTGGGATGCTCCCAGGACAGGTTGCCTGTCTGTAACACAGCCGACAGATGAAGACAGACAACCGTTCACACATTCACTTTGGCAGTTTGAAAGGAATTACCTGAATCTGCTGCTTCCCTCTGCGTCATAGAGCTTCACAGCAAGTTTCAGCTCAGTGTTTAAATGCTTAAAGAGAGTTCAGATGAGGAGCAGGAGCAGGTCAAAATACCTGAACAGGTAGAGGTGGCTGGATGCAAACAATGTAAGCAACACTGACGGTATAAATAAGGCTTAAGGGTGGGTGCAGTGGGGAGGGAGGAACAGGTTTGAAACCGGTTTGAAAGTCTGAGGACATCTGGTGGATGGACGGAGTATTGCAAGTCTGGAGGGTTCCTCAGTAAAACCCGAGCCTGGGGAGGTGAGACGTGTCTGGAGACAAGGACAGAGGGCCAGACCGAGTAAAACAGGACTGAAGCACGTGTCTGCTGTCCCCATGTGACTGAAAATAGTCCCCGTTGGTTTTCTTTCAGGTGTTAAACAGTCAGGTCAAAGGACTGATGACGATGAGCAACAGCAGTCTATGAGCAAGGACATAAAAGCAATATATATTCATTAAAAGTAAATCAAAGTGAGATAATATATAAAAACATGTGTATAAATTTATATACATATTAGAATGTTTTTGGCTCAATTTTCATATTGAATTTGCAAATTACGTACAATCAACAGTTATTTCCTGGAGGATTTCTCCTGCTGACTGCGCCTATAAAACCTGAACAGAGATGCTGCGCTTCAGTCAACGCAGATCTCAGCAGCTGCACTACAGACGCTGCAGTAAAAACAATGATCTGGGACCACTTAGAAACGAGCTTCTGCAGAAAGGTTTCATCGGGCTCAGACCAAACAGATTCATATTGCAGCTCAGTCTGAGCTACGGCTGCTGAAAACCATGTGAATCAATAACAGCTGTCAGCAGAGGGAGCTGAAGAAGTGAACTGCTTTCCGTTTGTGTGTTCTGCTGCACAGCGTCCAGAAATCTCCTTCAATCAACATGTGTGTGGGGGAGGTCGTGGATGTGTGCACACATGCTTAATTCCTGGCTAAAATATTAAACGCAGCCGTTACTGTGAAGTCTTCTGTCTGCTCGGTATTCTCTCTGATCACTTATTCATTGGACAAGCTTTTAAGAGATATGAAGCTGAATTATGAGGCTGATAAAATTTAATTGGATCCGTTAAGATGCAAACTCGATCGCCTCTGTCCCGCGGAGAAGCTCGGCCCGTCAGTGGAGACTCATCTTTCATCTGAAACGATATTTTCTTATTTATTCAAAGACAGATACAGACAGTAAAGAGGGCCGGATAGAGAGCCGTTGAGTCTATTGAGGATTTATTTCAAAATGAATTGAAAGAAGACCGATAGAGAGGAACAGTGACTGTGTGCCTATAAGGCCGAGATGAGCAAAGAAGTGCGGCCTGGCAGCACATTATGTGCGTTATGTCCTTGTCTTCAGTGCATTTTGCAGATGTACAGTTAAATAGAGGATGGATTGGACAGGGATGGACTGGCGGAAAATGTTTTATCTCATGTCGCAGATAAATTAATCAGACTTCTTCAGTCGCTTAATTATGGTGCACAAATGAGTCTTCTACACTACGCTACTCGTTTTGCTTTTACAGCCTCCATATTTACTGTTTTGGTTCAGTGTCACTGCTCTCACCAGCCTCGTTTCCAGCCGTTTTCAGCACCAACTGTCTGATAAACGTACTGTAGGAAACACCAGACGTTAGCAAAGTTAGTGACTAGCTGGAGAACATCTTTTGTCACACATTGTGGCCTGACATGTTGCATGTGAGACGTGTCATTTCTTACATCAAAGTCCCAGATCTCATGTGAACAGAGCCAATTCACAGGTCTGAAGAATGTAATTTAAACCTGTGAGGACAGGGAAATGTCCTGCGTGACTTGTTATGTGTTGCATAGCCTCAGTGGGTGACACTCAGCCACACTCAGACAGGAGGCTGATGGCTTCACACCATCCCAGCCAGAGCTTCTGATTCAATGCCGACCGCGATGGGCTGGCAGCAGCCAATGCAGATGTATCTGAGGACCCATAGGTAGATGCTGCCAGTCAGGAGGACGGTCAGGCCCAGCAGCAGGAGGCTGACGAGGGACTGAGGACTCATACTGAACAATGTGACGCTGGAGGTGTGGACGGAGTCATCGCTGGGTTTCTGGGCTGGAAGAAGCAGGAGAGAAGAGAGAGTTTACTGAGGGCTGGGATGAGCTGTGCTCACATCTGTAGATGCAGCTGCACAGTTGCATATCACAGAGGAGTGGACTGTCGGAGTGCTCTTCTAGGTCCAATATATTCTGAGGAGGTGGTCATGGCGGCTTGAGAAGAAAAGTGAGGGAATCAAAACCATGAATTTTGAGCCAACGCATCACGAATCACATCCATCTATGAGGTATTTTGCATTATCCTGCAGAAGTGAGGAGAGGAAACGTCAAAGGACCACGAACGTCCACCAGAATCCAAAAATCCATCTAATAACTGTGGCATCATTTCACAAAAAAGTGAAAATGTCAGCCTCACGGTGGTGTTAGACGGGCAGAATCACCAAACTCATTGGCATTTCTCCCCCGGAGACCTTGAATTTTTGAATATTGAATAATGAATATTTGGACCAAAGCGGTGACCAAAGAACCACACTGCAGGCGAAACAGTTCAAAGAGCTGCTGCAGAAAGAAAGAGAAGACAACAGAAAGAAATTCACACGGAGAGGGAGAGAAGAGAAAAACTGAAATGTATTTTATGCAGCATCTGTCAGGAATGCCACCATCTAATCAAGGGAAATTGACATTCTTGGGGTGCAAGCACACAGAGGCTCAATCACTGTATTTGAAGGGTACTTGAAGATAACTGTGCATACACAATGAACAGAGAGAGGGAGGAAGCAGACGGTCAAGTAGGCTCATTTTTGCCCCAGGGCCTCCTTCGCAGGTTAATCTAGCCCTGATGGTATGTGATCTGAAGTGTTAGGGTTGCTAAGCTCTCAGCAGAAGAGCGCTTTCTTAACACCGCTGCCTGCTCGTGTGAGGACATGCAATCACACTCGGCTTTCCCATTCCCTATTTCACATTACATCGTATTATAAAATGAAACTTTAAACTCAGAAAACGTACAAATTTGGCTGTTAAAAATGGAAAAATAACATTTATTCAAATGTGTTTTTCCTGATTCTTGTTTAATAAAAAGTGGAAAGTGACAGTTTTTATTCTAAAATCATTTCTGTCGCTACAAGTATTCAACAGACTGAAAGTGTTCATCCTCCTTTGTTTGCTGATGCTTCAGAGAGTTGGACACCTCTCAGCTCCATCGTACAGGCAGAGGAAAGTGAGTGTGTTTTGTGTGTTGAGCTGCATAGAAAAATGTGTCACCAAACAAGAAAACTGACAGAAGAATTGAAGATTCATTGCAAAGATCGAGTGTTTTTGTGAGGATCTTACTTCTGTGCTCGAGTGGACGGACGGGTGTTAACGAACATATAAACACACATTTCTGGTAATGTCACCTGACTTTTCGTCTAGTGCCACCAGCAGGTAGTGAGCAGAGATGCATGGCTCTCAGATGATCTCTCCTAAAAACAGTGGAGATCCCCACGTTGATTTTTAAAAGATCCCGCTCATCTGAGCGTGCACACCCACCTGATACGCTCTCTCTCCATCAGTCTCCTGATCCCTCTCTGCTCCATAGAATTAATGAAATTCCCATCAGCCTCAGCTAAAAGTGTTTAACGCTAATTAGCAAATATTAGCATGCCAACATGCTAAACTAATAAGGTAAATAGAGTAAACATTGTAACTAAGCTATGTTAGCATCATTGCATGCATGTTAGCATGCTGTGTTAGCAAACCGATGTTAGCATTTCGCTAAGCGGCATTGCGCCTCACAGAGCTGCTAGCATGACTGTGGACTCTTTGCTTCCCGTGATAAAGTGTTTGTGTCTGGAGTTTTCTTTTTGCATACTGAGGGTCGAAGGCTGCAGGGAGTCACCTGTTGAACATGTGTCTAATATGTCTGGGTTTGCTTTTAGCACTTACACTTGACAGTAAATGTGTATTCGCTGTGGGAATTAAATTGCACTCTGGATAGAAGTGAATTTAAAGGTTCAAATGGTACCTCAGCGTGACGAATGATCATGACGGTGATGAAAAAACACTTTTCAGGCAATTGTAGGCAGAATTACATCTGCAGCTGTATTACTGCGCCACAGTGAACGTCCAGACTTCTCTATATTCGCTAAAGGCCACAGGAGTAAAAGCCTTTCAGTCATTATCAGCATGAGAAAATCAATGAACAGATCAGACGCCCGGTGGGCAACCTTTACGAAACAAGCTGCACAGAGAGCCACGCACCTCTGCTGAAGTGGAGAATCAGCAGCAGGCTGAGGAGGACTTTAGCAGCAGCGGCCGTCTTCATGGTGGACGCAATTCACTGAGAAAAGACATGAAACATTCAGCAATAAAGGTCTGGAAAAGTGGCAAACTAAGCTGCTTAACCCCAACCCTTCTGACAAAATTGCTCTGAACAAACTAGTTTTTTAATTTGAATAGTGTAAATAAAGTAAGTTTATCATATTCTGAATTAACCTGCCGATACGCAAAACAAGGGAATAAGTATTGTTATTAAAAGACATGTGACTGTGTGGCACATGATCATAAACACAAGAGGAAGAGATTTAACGCAGGTATACTGTAATATGGAAACGTGGATGAGAAAAGCAAGATATATCTAATTCATAAAAGGAGGGATGTTTTCCTTATAAATGCAGAGTATGTGATGCAAATCTAAATGCAAGGGACGCACAACCAAGATTCAAAACACTGGCTGAAATGTGCTTTAACCACCTGATTGATTAAGTCTTTTACAGTTGAAAACAACAAAATCTAAGTTGTTAATAAACTTAAACATACAACCTGCTTACTTTTCTAACACGCCAATGAAGATGTGATTTTAACTGAGTCATGCAGAAAGTAAAACAGACCCCGGTAAGAAAGAGATTTTCTTCTTTTGTCCCAACTCACGGATCAGAAAGGCGACTCCTTCACTGCAGTCAGTCTCTCTAAGATGCAACAGGTTTCTCAGCAAGAAAGCAACAAAAAACTTTCAACAATAATCCATTTCTTGTCAAGATGACTGAAGCAAAACAGTTCAGCGGGGAGGTTTTGCAGGCAGCATCTGCACAGGCAGCAGCATCCTCTGTGCAGAGAGCTGAGAGAAGACCTGAGGAGAACCCCTCCTCCTCCTCAGTGCTGCTTGGGATAATGGGAATAAGGAGCACCGGAAAAGCAGAAGGGGGTGAGAGAGACAGCGGCAGAGGGGAAGGAGCCTGCATGCAAAAATAGAAGCTATTGGCAGTGACGGAGAATACAGCAATAACAGGTTTAACTGCTGCACCGGGGGGTGCAAGCATCCAAACATGAATAACTGGTGAACAATCATCAATTTCAGATGGACATCACTCACTTTTGAATGAAACCTGCCTCGTGGCGCCCTCCACTGGCTCAAAAGAGGATTTCAGGAGACAAGAGGGAGGCAGAGATAACCGGAAAGTGCGTAATCGTGCATGTGAAGCTGAAATTTGAAGACATGTAAAATGAAAGCAGTGGTTGGTTTGTCATTTGCCAACAGGAGAATCTGTTTTGGGCTGCACGACAATGACGCCTTTTGTGTTTTTAGCGTCCATCGGAGGTTCTCCAACAGGCTCCAAGGGAAGGATGAGGTGAGGGGTGTTCAGCTGCCTGCAATGTGCACCCTCACCACTAGATGACGCTAAATCTGACACCCTGGATGTTTAAAGAGTCCTCCCCTGCTCCATTCAGCAAAAAGAAAAAATACATAGAAACTCACAGTATTGATGTTTAGTAGGTACAACTTTTCTATGCTCATCAGCTGATTTAGCATGTTAGCATTTGCTAATTATAACTAGAACTATACACAAAGTACAGGTGAGGCTGATGGGAATGTCACTACTTTTTGAGGTGTTTTATATTAAAGTGGACAAGTTGAAGTTTTGACTTGATGGCGCCAGATGAACAGTGAAGGCATCACCAAAGTCATTTCAAGTCAATCAGTACCAAATTTCATTGGACTCTGTCCAGCAGGTGTCAAGACAATTCAGTCTGGACTGTGCTGGCGAGCATGAGAATATGAACCACTGGGGACACGTGGACGGTTTTGTTGTCTGTTTTTTCATCACATATCAGGTAATTTTAACTCGATTCATTCACTTTCCAGCACACTTAAGTGAACCTTTTAAGGCCGAGCGGGACTGAGGGCCGTGAACGCAGGCTGGGGCGTGAACGAAGGCGGCGATGGTAAAACAGACAGTTCCCAGAGGAGGTTACAATTATGCATATTCTGGCACAGTGGATGGCAATATTCACATAGGTGGGCGCAAAATTATAGTGCATACCCATCAGGCAGAGCAGCAATAGAGACAACAGCTGAGCTGAAAACACACACACACACACACACACACACACACACACACACACACACACACACACACACACACACACACAGAAACACAGAAACACATGCTGCTTTTGACAATCTTCCATATAATTATGGTTAGTTTACAAGCTTTAACTACAGAGTAATTATGGTGGTAAGAACCACATTCAGACACCAGAGACAGCTTAAAAAAGGAAAGAGAAAATTATAATGAAAGCATGTTA
This sequence comes from Chaetodon trifascialis, assembly GCF_039877785.1. Classification (NCBI taxonomy): domain Eukaryota; kingdom Metazoa; phylum Chordata; class Actinopteri; order Chaetodontiformes; family Chaetodontidae; genus Chaetodon; species Chaetodon trifascialis. The sequence goes on from NC_092078.1 coordinate 4,635,648, forward strand.
AAATGAGGATCAAAGGGGCTCATTCTTATTCTATAGTTATTGCAACTTTTGTTCCTTTTTACAGCCCAGAGACGAGTGAACAATGACTGAATGAGCAAATGCTATATGTGTGTGTATATATATGTTTATAATAAGAGTAACTCTCTTATCATATCAGCTATGATAGGTGATGTTAGCTATCATAAGCTAACTATGCACAGTTGCACAGGGAAACACACTCAACATACTTGTTGTTTGGGAGTTTCAGGTGAACTCCATCCATCCATCCATTTTCTATACCGCGTATCCCTTTCGGGGTTGCGGGGGGTGCTGGAGCCTATCCCAGAGAGGCGGGGTACACCCTGGACCAGTCACCAGTCGATCGCAGGGCACAAACACACAACCATTCACACTCACACTCACACCTAGGGGCAATTTTACAGTCACCAATTAACCTAATGAGCATGTTTTTGGTCTGTGGGAGGAAGCCGGAGTACCCGGAGAAAACCCACGCATGCACGGGAAGAACATGCAAACTTCACACAGAAAGGCCCGACTCGGGAATCGAACCGGCAACCTTGTTGCTGTGAGGCACGCGCACTACCTGCTGCGCCACTGTGCAGCCCTCAGGTGAACTCATAGAAGCCAAATGCTGTGTGCCAGGCGTGGCAGATATGTAAATCACTGACCCTCCCCTCAAACCCCCCCAGAACACTGTCACTGAAAAAATACAAAAAACAAACATCAAAATAAAATGAAATAATTTTTAATGTGTTTGTTTTTCAGTCCAACATTTTTAGTACCAATACTTGTTTCAGTGTCAATCCAACTTTTTCCAGCACAGGTGTTTCAATGACACTTTTTCAGCGCCTAATTTAAAGTCGCTGTTCTAGCTCCGTACACTCTGCAGTCAGCATGAATGTGTAGTGCACCAACCTCCAGCTTGTACGTGTACATACGCTCCCATGTGCGCATCTATGCTGGTTGAGCCTGAGATGCAAACAAACTGGGGACCAGTTCATTAAAACGTTGCTCCAAACTAGCGGTCAAACACTCCAAAGCGTGCCTTTAAGTCCTCAGCTGATTATCTGTAAGTGAACGGAAACTGTATGCTTTTGTCATCATGCGAATGGATATTTAGCATTATTTACTGACACCAGAGACAGAGAAAAGGAAGTGAAACAGTGGATACAAACACCGACTTGCAGCACACATCATCAAAAAACACAAAAGTGCATTTTGTTTGTCACTGCAAGTCATTAAAGCAAGTTAATGACAGCAGTTACACTTCTACAAACTCAAAGCTTTCGCCTCAGGAAGCTCGAGTGGGTGTGACGTCATCAGACCCTGCTGTGACAGTTAAAATGCTGCTCACTTCCAATACATGTAGAATCACTGATGTAGCTGCTTACATAGCACGGTGCTACGTCAACTGCTGCTAAATACAGACAGTAATTAGCATTGAATTTACAGACAAACTACTGGACATCTGACTCTAATAACAGTTATGGATAGAACAGTATTTTTTTTTTTTTATTTAAAGGGAAACTTTGGTGTTTTTCAATATTTTCCCATGTTTTTGTGTCTAAATGACTAATGGAGACAACAATTTTTGAAATTGGTCCAATATTGAGCAGCAAAATGTGCTGCAATGGGATCCCTCCAGGCGAAAAGGTGACTTGTTGATTATTTGTTTGTTGAAATTAGCTAAACCTTCAGCCATGACACTGAAGATCTTTTAGATAACACAACACACTTTTCTCAGCACTACTTTCCAACTCTCACATTTTCACCAACGGCTTCCTGTAGCAACTCTCGCGAGACTTCTGAACGAGACTTCTCCTTGAGCGAGACTTGGTTAGACATTGGCGGTGTGCTCTAGAGTTCTCGCTCAATACTGGACCAGCTTCAAAAATGACTGTCCCCATCAGTCAATTAGACACATAAACATGTCAAAATCAGGTCCGGGTTGAAGTTTCCCTTTAAAGTTATGCTTTTTTTCTTGCTTTCACATCTGCTGACTGTCACAAACATCAAAGCCAAAAACAGAGCTGGGAACTGTTCGGGCAAGAGATGGAGATGATGTGATTAAAAGTGCACTTTCATGAATATCAACAGTTTTATAATCAGTTTTCTACATCTGATATTAACAAATGAAATGAAACAAGAAACGTCCTGGAGATAAGATCTTTTTAAAAACCTTTTCTTTAAAATCCATAAAACGTCCCAGTGTCACGTCGTCAACATGAGTAGATTTTTGTAATAATGGAACTTAAAAACACAGCAGTTCCATTATTCTATTGGGATTTTTCAGAAAAATCCCGACCTGTTAAACAGTTTCCTTGAATGTCTCTGAAAAAAGGGAGGATGAAGATGCATCTTTAAATTAGGAAAAAACAATCAATCTCTCTCCTTTCGGGCTCCGTCCTCCTTCAGTCCTCTCTGGGTTTAGTTGAGGAACATCCCGAACATCCGCCGAGTCTCCTCTCCTTCACGTTGTAGTCGAAGCGAGGCAGAACCAGGACGCTGCCTTCTGCTTCGGTTTTGGCGGCGGTGGCGTCACTCGAGGCTCTCTCCTCCTCCTCAGACATGATGCTCTTTACCAGGCAAGTGATGGCAGCGTCGATGTTGGTGTTGTCCTGGAGAGGGAGCGGGTGGAGGTGAAGGGGCAGAGAAGGATGAGGGAGGTAGAGAGAGCTGTAACAACAGACCAAGTATGCGCTAAGCTAGCTACATTTGAAAATGCTATTTACTGCACACGAGGGTCTCAAACACCGTGTGTGCACTGATGTTTTAATGCCTAAATCTGGTCCATCATAGACATCACAGAGCATCATTTATTAGAGCTTCTTACTGAAAACAGCTGCCTGGAGCTGGAAATTACACTGATGAGAGCCAAGAGAGTGAACCAAAACAATAAAAATGTGGGCCCTAAAACCAAAACAATGAGCTGAAAGATACTAAAACACTCTGAGGAGCTGAGGGGAACTGTAGCTGAGTAATAACACCATGTTAACGTGAAAGTATGAATTAAATAATTCCTTAATTTGATCAAACAGCAACAGAAAACTGCTAGGTTATCGTGGCCTCTCCACCCAGTAATTGTACATAATCTCTCAGTACTGTACAGACGTTGGCCGGCGGGTCAGATGACACGAGTCATCTTCACCGTGAACAAGTTCCTTCTTTTCAGAAAGAGGATTAAAAAGTGACCAGAAGGGTTAAAAATGGTCATGAGAGCAGAGACAAGAGACAAAGGCGATGGAGATTTTTCCGTTGTGCACTATAAAAAGCTTCTTTGCACCTTCAAACAGACAGATTGAATAAGTCGACAAATCAGATCTGTGCCACAACAAGCTCTCTGTGCACGAACCCTTCGACCCTCTCCGAGGCTCTTGGTCACAAATGAACGTGCAGTTTATGGTATGCTGTCGCTAATTTTAGCTGCTGCAAATAAATGTGTTGCTGCAGATTATCAGCTGCAAACGTCAACATGAGGAAGCTGCAGGAGGACTTCATTACCCAGAAACCAAATGATGTGACTAAAGGCCACTTAACTGGACCTAAACGTGTTCCTCTGAACAGCTAGGAGAGTTTCTTTGCTGGCTGTGGTTTGCTTTAATTTGCTGATCAAAACACTTACTGTCAGTGACAACAGAACCTTTTTACTTTTATATCAAACTGTCGACAAGTGCAGCTTTTAAAGAGGAGACACAGACACCGAGAAAGAGAAACTGAGGTGAACACGGAAGGAAGAGAGGAAGTAAGTGAAGAGGAGGAGCGTTACGAGGCAGAGGGATGATACATGTCATGGCGACAGAACAGGCAGTGACATTTAAAGACAGAAAAGACAAAGACGAGACGGACGAACCCACATCGCAGCACGGAGGTCTTACCTTGGCGGAGGTCTCGTACCAGCCGACGAATCCGTACTCTCTGGAGAAGTTCTCCAGTTTGGGCAGCTTGGGGCACAAACCGTGGCGCCGCTGGTCGCACTTGTTGGCCAATAGAACGGCTGGAACTGACCGCCCGTTGCTAAGGGCAACCTAATGGAACCAGGAAGTAGGCAGTTCCTCAAATCGCTCGCTCACTCTGATGGTGTATTTCTATACTGCACTCTTAAGTAACTAAATACATTTACTCAGTACAGTTCTGAGGTACATTTCACTGTTACTGCATTACATTTCTGAACACAAAATGTTACCAATAAATATATAAATATATATCAATCAGTAGATGAAGTACAGCATCACTAATTCTAATCCAGTAATGTAATTAAGGAAAAGGACCCTTCTGCATGTAAGTAAGCGTATCTTTACGCTGTGGTATCACGACCACTTCTGTGTATTTCCAGCATAGTTGTCATTTGGTTTCCTGCCTCGTGGTCTTTTACTTGATGGTTTCATGGCTGGGTTTCATGTTTATGTCCTTTCTTTATGCACATTTTCTGTACTGCTGCCAGGAAGGTTTCGCCTGAGGGGCTAATGTGGCGAATCATGACTCCGACCTTCCTCCATTGTGTTTACCTTCGAGTCCAGGTCTCCTTTCCACTTGAGGACGGCCTGAAACGTGGACAGTCTGGTCATGTCGAAGACCACGAGGGCCCCCACCGCCTCTCTGTAGTACACCCGGGTCATGTTGCCGTAGCGCTCCTGTCCTTTTAAAGGAAACAGAGGAGACCGTGTCATTTTTGTGTCGGGTTTTGTTAAGCATTCAAGAGCTTCAGAGACCAGAGCCCGTCTGAGACTTCATTAAACCTGATTAGATTCTGAGACCCCTCAGCTAAACTTCATTACAGACCAACTTAAACAGACTTCTGCTCAGCTGCACCAAGCTTTTTATTCTGGGCTGTCTTCAAAGTCAGTTGATTAGAGTGTAATTTATTTTAATGTTTCTGCATTTTTTCCTTAATTTGACAGTGACAGATGAAGACATAAAGGCTACGACATGAAACAAAGGTCAGCGGCTGCATCTGAACTGGTGACATCTGCAACCACCAGCAGATCAAACAGAAGTAAATATCACTGTAATTCTTTCAGACATGACTCTTTGGTATCGAAGCACCTTTGCAGCCTGTGAAAGTGCAGATTTGGAGACAATTTCCCAAAATGTCAAACTAGCCTATTCAAATCTCCCCTGCAGCACAATATAAAGTATTTCTTTTACTGTAATTATAACTGTAACAAACTGTAACTGTAGCGAAAATATGTGAATCTCAGTCTGTAAGTCTTTACTCACTACAAGCTAGCTTTATTGTGAAAGAGCCAATACAAAACTTCCATTGGAAATATGGTTTTTATAGATTCCTGAAACCAAAGGTCAAGCATTCAAAATATTGTTTTAAAACTCTCAAAAATATTCAGATATGACAAAAAAAGTATCAGATCTTCACATTCAAGACGCTACAACAAGCAAACTGTTTGGATTTTTGCTCTAAAAATTGACCATGAAAACAGTTGCCCTTTACTTTTATGTCCACCAGCTGATCCACTGATTGACTGGTAGCTGCAGCTTAAATATCTCGCCATGTGTGCATACAGAAAATGTTGTAGCATGCAAGTACGTGTGTGTCCACGTGTGTGTGTGTGTGTGTGTGTGTGTATGAATAAGTCTCTATCCTGGATGCTAACTTAATCCTCATGATCCTAATATGGTGGTGAATCAGAGTAAGCATCTGATACACACACACACAAACACACACACATGCACATGACCTGCACAGCAAGACAACAGCTGACACACACACACACACACACACACACACACACACACACACACACACACACACACACACACACACACACACACACACACACAGTCTTCCTCCTGATAGCAGATTCTATCTTTGTCTTTCACTAGCCAAAAGCATGAGACTCTAAACTCTGTTTTAACACCATCTGATTGGCGCTAACAGTCGGATCTTAACATCAGCACTCACCAAGTTTTTTACTGTGGTAGATTTTCACTTTATGCAGAAACTAAAAATGAGCTGGGCTTTAAAATAACAGTTCATACAAAGGCAACAGTGGTGTCCTAAAGTCAAAATGTCAAACTCTCTGTATCTTTACATTTGCTATTATTTTAAAAGCTAAAAGTGTTAAAGGTCAACATCTGTATCATCTTTCTGTAGCAACACAAAGGGCCTCAGTAAACAAAACCTCACTCACTAAAACAGCTATTATCTATATTTGAAGTGTGTTACTTTTGGAGATTATTTTATGATATCAAAACATGTGAACATGAGTTCGTAAGTCTTCACTCACTACAAGCTACACAATGGTTTCCCAATTCAAAACCTCCATTGGAAAACTGCTAATTTAAGCCTGAGTGAAGCTAACTTGCGTCGACAGGCGTTTTTGGGTTGATGGTCGATAAAACTGACTTAATGATTTTATCCTGATACCTGGAGCTAATAAAATATTGCAAACCTTGATGCAAAAAAGTCCTGCATTTTGACTTGAGAACACTGCAGTGACTTTGGATGAACTAATAATGTGAGTGAGCCTATAGATTCAGCATGGACTCCAGGTAAAGACCCACTCACTCACACAAAACTGTGATGCAGTCATCACTTTGCTGCATTTAATGTGAACACTCTGTGTGTGTCTGTGTGTGCATGAGAGAGACAAATACGCATTGACCCAGTTTAAAACCCTTCCTACAGTAACTCCAGTGTGAAGTCATCACTGGTTACTGGTCTAAAGTCTGTCTGACTAACGGCCTCACCCGGATGTTTTCATGTAAATGATAGATTTTATCGCTCAACACCCAACAGCTCAGCAAGAGGAAGATAAACTACAGTGTGTGCTGATGTGTGGGAGACAGCTGCTAGAGGTGCCTCCAACAGAACATCAAATTACGTGCAATTATGGAGGCATGATGGGTTTTATGAGCAGAATACAACAAGCTTCTTCATAAAGTAGCTAATCTGGCAGGTAATGGGATGCACCGGAGGGTAAACTGAGCATTCCTCTGCAGAAAAAGAGATTTTCTCAGTGAGATGCAGCCAACGAGTGGGGAAATGCAGAATACTGTGGGCTTCTGGGTTGCATTGTACAGGCATGGTGAAACGCTGATGCTCAATTAACTGCCAGGATACAAAAACACTCTTTTCCACTTTTTGACTAATTAACTGGTTGTTATCTGCAGCTGTAAACCTGAACAGTATATAAAAGCATGTCTTAAATTATTGGAGTCTCATCCAAATTTAGCTTGATGTTATGTTTGGTGTGTCAAACCAGAGGTGGAAGGTAACCAAATACAGAACATACTAATAAACTCTGGATATGAGCTATTCTTGAAACGCAGGAGGTGTTTCAGGCCTCATAAACACAATCTCACACACTCCGTCATGCACCCACTCTTTGACGCACCGGCGATGTCCCACAGCTGCAGCCGCACCACCGTCTTGTGATCCCAGTTGAGCACCTTGAGGGCGAAGTCCACTCCGATGGTGGCGCGGTAATGCTGGGAGAACACCTGGTGCACGTAGCGCTTGATGATGGACGTTTTGCCGACTCCCAGGTCGCCGATGACCAGAACTTTGAGTAGGCGCTCGTGCTGCATCCTTACTGCTCCGCGCGCTGACCGGACTCACAGTGAGGTCTCCGTGCTCAGCGCGGTGAGGAGCCGCGACGCGCAGACTGTCTGAGCAGCGCGAGCCGCTCTGAAGGCATGAACGGAGGCGAACGGCTGGAACACCGAGGGAAGATTTACACTGAAATAAAGCTTTCAGCTGTTAGACACGATACAAAAGACTGAAAACAGTCACGATACAAAACGCGGCTGCGCGGGAAAAGTCTGCTCAGATGTTGCGCTTCAGGTCATTTTCCCGTCCCATGGTGCGTTCAATGGTCTCAATGAGCTCCGTACAAAACTTCTACAGTTACCAGCGGCGAAAAGCAGAAGTTGCAGTGTGTGACGCGCCGTCAAAGACGGACAGCTGTTTCCTGTGCTTCCTGCGGGCTTTGCGCACGACCTCCGTGCTGCAGGTCCTAAATCTGCGGCCAGATCAGCAGCTGACCACGCCTTCAAACTGCGTGTGTGTGTGTGTGTGTGTGTGTGTGTGTGTGTGTGTGTGTGTGTGTGTGTGTGTGTGTGTGTGTGTGTGTGTGTGTAGTTTATTAGGTGCACCTGCATTTCAATGAAAGCCTGAGTGAATCATGTGGCTGTCACGCTTCAGTTTAACGCATGACACCTTGTTTCAGTATTATATTTGAATGTACTGACTGATTCTGTATTTCTTCTTTTTTCATTGTTTTGTGACAACAAATGTGCAGTTTGGGTGTCGCGACACATAGTCTGACATCATATTATGAGCTCCATTAAGTGTGTTTGTTGAACTAGTTTTCTTTGCTTGTGCAGTTTTCTTCCTTTCTTGTGACTCAATGATTCCTCAGATGTGTCCACAGACTGCACCAGATTAATAAAGATATTTCGATTTCAATAAAATGACCAGCTGAACAACATCAATTGTAAAGTCTACCTGGAAGCAGGTACGGCATTTCCTGCAGCCATGATCCACATCCTTCATGGAGCCCAGGATTGACCTTCTGACCTCAACCCAAAACAGAAGGATGATGCTTTCAAGGACGATTACAAGAACTGATCTCTGTTTCACATTTACAGAAATAACCTGGTTCTGGTTGTTAATGCATGCTGGAAGCTCAACGTTCACCCAAAATGTGGGTTACTTAAAGAAAAGACTTCAAACAAAACACAGCCTCACAGCATCTTCAAATATTAACTATTCTCACCACAAAATAATCCCACATTTTACCCTCATCCTTAAATCCAAATCTAGAAACCTGTTTTTTTGTTGTTGTTTGTTTGTTTTGTTGCTGTTGTTGTTTTTGTGCCACTTTAGGAAACAGGAAATAGCAGAACAAACGTCGTGCCCTCATCTCCATGAGCTCAGCTGGCCCTCACAAGTCCTCAAATTACAACACACACATACAGAAGCACACGTCGAGCGCCGCGCGTGTAAAAACTACACCTCCCACCTCTCCGCTCGCCCACTTCCGCGCCTGCGCACTGACGCGCTGGCGCAGTGAGTGTGCAGCTTCCCTCCGGTTCCAACAAACACAACAGTATAAATTAATAAAAATGAAAACAACAACAACAACAACAACAACAACAACAACAACAACAACAACAACAACAACAATAATGATAATAATAATAATGCTCTTATTGTTTGTTTGCACTAATTATTCTCTGTTTTGTGTCTTTTCAGATTCACCACAGTCGTTTTTCCTCGGTGTTGCGCCTCTCCGCGGTCCTTTACGGTAGTGGTGCTGATGCGGGATGAGTCAGGCTATATGATGCTGCTGCTCCTGCTGCCATTTCATCAGCAGCGACCCCCCTCACAAACACAGCCAGCGCAGGAATGAAACGGCGGGGTTCCCCTCTGACAGCCAGCCCCCTGCCCTCATAAACAGACCCTCTTCTCGGGGTGGAGACAGAGAGGAGAGGCTCGCTCGCCGTTTGGGCCGCAGGATCCGCTTTTTTTCATCGCACCTGCTCTGGATGCGTTTTTTCCTTCAGCTCTCGATCGGGCCCGACATCAGCGAGGAAACCAGCCCTGACTCCGGGGCCTGCTGCCGTACACCAGCCTCTGCTTTCGGGGCTCTCACTTAAACGTCGACTCCCGGAGGTTTTGTGAGAGTTTCGGCGGTTTTGCTGCGCCCTGCAGGATCGACCCAGCCAGACTTGTCGGTGCCATGGAGCCCGCATCAGCCCGGTCCTGATCGGCGCAAGGAAAGAGCGTAAAGAGGAGGAACCGCTCTGGCCTAAGCTCCACTGCTGCTCCAAGTAGGCTGATTTTTAGCACTCACAGTCCGCATTTCTGTCATTTCTGGTGTTTTTAACCCTGAAAGTGGCTCCTTAAGAGAGCGTAAGGCCTGTTTTTCAGCCGTGATGTGCAGCCGTCTAATAATAGCCTGCAGTAAAAACAATCTCTGCTATAAGACGTTTGCGTGGAGTCTGGTCTTTACTAGACTCTGAAACATCATCATTCATATTTATTTACGGTAAAAATATCATGAAAACATCACACTGGAGCCGTAATGCTCACGAACAGCAGCGATCACCAACTACAAGACATTAAAAACACACGAACGCTTGAGGTGAGACAGACGTCCATGTGTTGGACATGTCTCTGTGGGCCGTGGCGGAGCTCCACGCTGCTCCAGCGCATCCGGTGTGGGAGCCCATAAGGCCGCTATTCACCGGGGATTCGGCCGCTAATGTTTGCATACCGACTGAGCTACGCAACCCGACTCCACAGCGGGGCTGATGGGAGGCTGCGCGTCTGGCTCCCTGCCCGGCTGCTCAGGGGGAGCTGGACTGTAGAGGTTTACAGCAGGAGGCAGATATTGAACGGCAGCGCTCACAAAATCCTCCATTAAACCGAGAAGCACTCAGATCTTGTACTTGCAATAAGTAAAGTAGCAAGAAACACTGTTAGCAAGTAAAAATTAAAGCATCAGGAAATAAAGCTTAAACTACTAAAAGTACTTCAGTATCATATGTCGCCTGTTGGATTACTGAGTTCTAAATATTGATGCATTAATGTGGACTTAAACACGAGGCTTATTCTTTACTGAATTTCACCAATAAAGTCTTTATCAATAATAATACATCCTAATAACTGACAGCATCACTGTGTCAAATGTAAAGCTAAATGTCTATTTCATGTTTTTAAGATGTTTTTGTGATGGTTAATACAACCCGAGTCCCCAAAACTTGCCAATCTTTATTCACATAAACTTAATTAAAAACAACAAAAACACAATATATTTAATGTTTGACCTCATCAGCTTCGTCGATTTCAGTAAATATTTGTTTATTCTTGTTTATTCTTATTCTTGTTTCAAACACGTTGGGACAGGAGACACTAAAGAGTCCAAAAACACCTGTTTGGATCATTCCACAGGTAAACAGGCTCACTGGTAACAGGTGAGAGGATTATGGTTGGGCCTGAGAGGGGCATCCTGGGAAGGCTCAGTACAAGGACTGAGCTCAGGAACAGCATCTTCATGATTGCTTTCTGTTTTTATTCATGTTTCACACAGCGTCCAGACTTCTGTGGAATCAGAGTTGTTTGTGAGCAGAGACAGCGCCCGAGACAAATGTCCCCTCAGAGACAGTAAAGTTTGCTTCTTTATTTGTTCAACACATTTTGTATCGTTAATCTGAATCTGTAAAGTAACCAGTAACTTAAGCTATCAGATTAATGTAGGAGAGTAAAAAGTACCATGTTTGCCTCTGAATTGTGGTGAAGAAGCAAAAAGACGCAGGAAATGGAAAATACAAGTACAAGTACTACAAAAATGGCCTTGATTACAGTACTTGAATAAACTTACGACTCATTTCCTCTGACTCTACATCAAACATCACCCTCTTAACCCTTGTTTTATGTTGTTATTGACTTTACGGGTGCTGCAAACTGCTGTACATGGATCATAAGAACTCCATTAAAGTACTTCTTTTACTTTTCCTCTGACCTGATAGTGAAGCAGTAGTGAAAGATCTTTTACTGGAGTCAAAGTAGAAAAAGCAGTCCTGAACTCAAAAAAGTATTATGAGCAACATGTGAGTACCAAAAGTAGAGGTAATATTCAGAACGAGTCCAAATATGTTAGCAAGGCAAGCAGGTCACACGTTCAAGAGCCAAAGCCTCGTATCAAAAAGGGGCATTAGGCGGCGGCCAATAATCCAAAAAGCTGGCTTATTAAAACATCAATTGACGCCATCAAGTGACGAGGAAAGCGTAAGAGGATTTTCTCTGATATCTCGTGGTTTTAATTGAATCACGCACCGAATACAATGAAACACAGTAAGCCAGTTATGTGTGTTCAGGGGGGATGTGTGGGCAAACAGCCAATTAAAGTTATGTTACAGTCAGCAAGTCAAGGGGGCGTCAGTCCAGGAATATGTATTGTTTTAATATGTTTGCCCCTCGTGACTCGTCAGGGTTTCCGTTCAGTAGTAACAGTGATGCTACAGCAGGTTTGAAGTTTATGTTTGTTACGGAGGACTGAAGGTAGAGCAGAGGTCACGGGAATATATGTTAGTGTGAAAGCTTCGTGAAGAACAATAAAGTATGAGATTACTCCGGCTGTAAAGTTATTATTAACGGCCAAAGACTACCACACTCAATGTGCGTTCTGTAGGAATATTATGGACGTAGAGGATATAGTTGTATTATTATTACAGATATTATAGAAGATACACGAAAAGTATCCCGAGAGCTCAAAGAAAACAGCAAATTCCAACAGACGAATCACAAATTAAGAAAACATCTCCACCGAAGAGAAAACACAACCAAACAGCAGAAACTGTTTCCAGGGGACGCTAAAAAGTGATGCACACAGCTGGGACAGGGAACATTCGGCTGCATGGTTCCTCTTTTTTTTTTTTTTTTTAAATAGAAAAGCTGTTTGGAATAAAAAACCCATAAAGTAGCACATCAACATTAAGTCACATACATTATGAATCCCTGTGTGACTGTGATGTTGTGCACAGTGCTGCTATAGATATATTTCAATGCTGCAGTGTAGAAAAACACTCTTATAGTTTCAGCATCAAAATATACATAAAGCACCAAAAGTGAAAGTACTATATGCAGAACTGCCCACTGCAGAATAATGTGAGCTATAGTGTATTCATACATTCATGTTTTCATCACTTTAATACTGCTTTAATGCCAGTTTGTGTTCCTTTATACACTACTGGGCAGCTCAGTCCATATTAATACGTCATTCGCTGATTATATTGTATCGATCATCTAAATGTACAAAGTAACTAAAGCTGTCAAATAAATGTAGTGGAGTAGAAGGTTATACTAGCATAAAGTGGAAATATTTAAGTACATGTACCTCAAAATTGTACTATAAATATAAAAGTTGTCCTACAGGTGCTTAATACCCGGAGTGCTAAACAGTTTGTTCAGTGCGTAAACGCGCCCACCGTGCGTAAAGACGCACACAGCTCATTCAGCAACACCGTTAGCTCTCCTCTACATAACAAAGAGGAGTGTGGCAGCTGAGTATAAAGTCCACCTGACATTAATTCTTCATTAACATGAACCGAGCACACAGTTTGGCCACCGTGCCCAACGAGGCACACACCAGTCTGCAAAAAAAGACGTCTGTTTTCTGGTAATTTGCCGAAAATCCACCGCCTTTCTGCCCTGAAGGAATGTTAGACCGAGTTAGAAATAACCAAAATGTTACTGTAAAGGTCAAAAGGTAATGCGCTAACGTGATTAACTAACAGAGCAAACCCACAGACAGTCGCTAAGCTGCTTTAGAAAACATTGACAACACGTGTACACCTCTGGCGCATCGGTGTTGTTGAATGAGTCGTGTGCGTCTTTACGCACGGTGGGTCGACTTTGATCAAGACTTGCGTGTTAATAGCCTACCTGCGCGCTCATCTCGTGCGCCCGAACGAACCAATACGTGGGGACGAATTGCTTCTCGTGCGCGCTCAGCAGCGCTCGGCGTCGTAAAACGTGGCCTCGAGATCTGCCTTTCCCACATCGCAGCCGAATATCACGAAAATGGTAAACATCCTGAGATAAATGCTCTAATGTTGTTCATCTCTGTCTCTTTCTCTCTAAACGCACGCGCTCACTCGACGCTACAGACAGACTGACAGACAGATAGACAGACAGACAGCGGCGAAGAGCGACAGACAGGCACAGCCAAGTCATGGAGGCGATATGGCTTTATCAGTTCCGGCTGATCGTCATCGGGGACTCCACGGTGGGCAAGTCGTGTCTGATCCGGCGGTTCACGGAGGGCCGCTTCGCCCAGGTGTCGGACCCCACCGTCGGCGTGGACTTCTTCTCCCGGCTGGTGGAGATCGAGCCTGGGAAGCGGATCAAGCTGCAGATCTGGGACACCGCGGGGCAGGAGCGCTTCAGGTGGGAACAGCTTTAACGACCTAAGTCTGTGCTGAGGTTAATATACAGTAACATCTGTGGGTTTTACTTTATTATGTTACTATAAAACGCCATCAGGGACCACAGCGCGATGTGTGGTAATTTGTGGTATTTGTTTGCATGACAGGAGGTGAAAGAAGTGTTCAAATCCCGAAGTGAAAGTAACTGTACCACACTATAAAAATAGTCCACTTCAAGTAAACAACCCTTCATTCTAAGAGGTATTATTCACAAAACTTGTGCTTAAAGCATCAAAAGTAAAAGTTCTCATTATGCAGAATGAATCCATTAAGTGTTATATTATCATATTTACTGGTACTTTTACTGATACGTCAGTGTGTGAGCAGTATTTTAATGTTTTTTAGCTTGTTGAGGTTGAACTATGTTCTTTTTAATCTATAAAAATGCATCATGTCTAACAAATGTAATGGAGGAAAAAATGAAATATTCCCCTTGTCGTGAAGCACTAAGTATAAAATAGCACCAAATGGAAATACTCAAGTAAAGTACAACTACCTCGAAACTGTACTGGCAATGCATTTATTTAAATTCCGCCACTGAGCACGGACATATTCTGGAATATTTTGGCATAAAGATGATGTGATGAAGACAAAGCGAGCGTTTCATTCACACTGTGTTAAAGGTGATTCCCTCAAAGGTGAGCTGAGTCACCGTGGAGACAGATCGGTCTCGTCTCCTGGCTGTCTGATAACTGTGTGCGCGCTGCACAAACACACAGCCCCGGCTCTGTAGATGGGAAACAAAGGGGCTCAGAGCGCGCCACACAACACCAGTCCAGCCAATCAGCAACAGGTGGCGTTCGTGCTCGTGCACAGGATGAGGAAGAGGAGATGGGGAGGGGGTGTGTGATCGCGTATAAATATATAAAAGGAGCTGATTCACCGTTGCTGTCTCGAAACATCTTCTGTCTTTTCTGGCTAAAATAAAAAAGCAGCAGTGCACAGCAAGAGGTAACGCAGGAAGAAGAACTGGGCGGACAGGACGAGCAGCGGACTGACAGAAAGAGAAAAGTCGAAGGTACTCACAACATGCAGCTGCTGCCAGGTGATCTCTGGGAAATGCAGTGCAGAATCAAGGCCAGCCAGCGCCGCAGATGTCCCCGAGCGCCAAGCGGAACGAGGAACTTGTGGTTTATCACTTTTAAATCTGATTTATCTGGAAACTGAAAGAGTGAAATGTTTCCTCCTGTCTTTAATGGAAAAAGAATAAAGAAAAAAACTCACATGATTACGAGATCAGAAAGATTAGACGACTGATTAACAGCTGGTTCCAGACAGAAACAGTGTCAGCCTGCAAGTGTAGGACATTTCCAGCACAGATTCATTTATCTAAGGCAGAAATGGTTTTGTTTATATCTCAGCATTCTAAATGTGCTTTGTTAATTAAAAAATTGGACCATTAGGACTTAATGTTAGGGAATACGTGGGAGGTGCTTGGGACGTAGCAGCGCCCGGAGGTCTCAAAACTCGAATTACTACCTGGGACTGGTTTGCTCAACAGAACAAGAAGTTACTCGGTTTGAGGTGAGAAAACAACCAGAGGGGGTGTTTCTAATGAGTAAACAGACAAAAGCGCTCTTAATGGCGGAAGTTCACATGATTCTGCCTGAGGTGGAATACAATAAACCAGTTTTGGCGGTAAAAGATCTGAGGAGGACACTTTATTCAAACACGGTTCAGTCTCACGTTCTCGAAATGAGTCGTCTAAAGAGCAGTTTGACGGCGGACGGCCAAGATCAGTGGCACCGATTCAGTATCTGGCCAAACGTGAAATATGGTGACAGCTACGGGGCCAGAAGTTTGCCATCAGCAGTAAGATTTGGCGAGTCCACCGCTGTCCCTGCAGGACACCGAACGCCGAAAAGTACAGGAAACATTTCCCCATCAGAGCGCTGAGGGTCTGATACTGACGCACACCTCGCAGCCCAGAGTGCATCTTTCACACATGCTCGCACACGCACACCCCAACACTCATCATCTCGACAGAAGGGGACCGGTCTCACCTGTCACCTGTCTCCATAGCAACCGCGACACGTTCCCCCCCCCCGGAGGCTGAGGGACAAATCACAACCTTTGTCAAACATCAAGGAGCCATTTTGAAGAGAAAGTCTGAGCATTTCTGACGAATGAATCTGTGATGGGATCGATTTGTGTTGCTCGAACTGTTCTAGAAGGATTAGGTTAAACATGTCTGTCGTACTCTTAAGTTTAGAGTCGATTAAATTGGGGATTTTTGGACGTTGATTGGACAAAACTTTATGAAAACATCGCTTTGGGTTTGAGGAAATTCTGACAGCATTGTTCAGGATTTTCTGGCACTGAATAGACCAAAGGATTAATAATCAGTGATGATCATTAGTTGATGTTAGTTGAGCTTGAATGAAATTTAATTGATATTGGCCGTCAAGCAGAAAATGTGGTGTTTTTCTTCACGTCAGAAACAGTGATTTGATCGTACCATTGAGCTGAATGTGTGTCACTCCTCTGTGCCATAGAGCTCTATTGTTGCCCAAAAACTATTAAAAAACACAATGAGTCACGCTGTTTTACTGGCTGACTTGTTGCTGCTGAAAATACCAACACGCAATCCAAACGAGTGTCAATCTGCTGCTGAAAACAGTTCCTTTCACTATTGTTTCAGTGACATTTGATGAAAATCTGAATCTTTTAAAAGCATTAAAACTACAAATTTGTGAGCTGGTTTTAAAGATTTATTTCTTTAAGGGGAACAAATGAGCTCCGGAAAGGAAAAGGCTGCACAGAGCAGATCGAGAAAGACAGGAAGTCAGACAGAGGAACGGTGCCAAGAAGCAAGTAAATTTTCAAAATAAAACATCCTGTGCCGACCTCCACTCGTACCTCAACAATAAGTAAATGGTCTCTGCTGCATCCTTTATCTTAAACACGTCACAAGGAATTTAACTTAAATTTGTCTCTATTTAACTTCATCTAGGGGCGGGTTTAAAGCTCCCAGCATCCTTTGAGCCACTGAAGAAGCCATTTTGACTCATGTTCTGTAGCCATTTTGGGGAAGTATCCACTAGTAATGGTATTTTTATGTGTTTTGGTCCTTTGTGATGCTGTAGTATTCCTCCCCACTGATCTGAATCCACCTCATCTCCGCTGTCAGTCCTCTGACGACGCAGATCTCATCTTAGTCACGGCCGCTAGCTGTGTGATCCCCCCCTCCATAGCTTTATATATATGTGTGTTTGTGTGTGTGTGTGTGTGTGTGTGTGTGTGTGTGTGTGTGTGTGTGTGTGTGTGTGTGTGTGTGTGTGTGTGTGTGTGTGATTTGCCACCTACTCCTCTCCAACTGCATCCTCCCCGTTGACTAATCCCCCCCCTTCCTCTCTCATGGCACGTCTGTCTCTGGCTCGAGTCGGTAATTTTCCCTCTCGTTATCTTCATGTTGACGTTGGCCCTGCGAGGACGTTGTGGGAAGACAGACGCGTCATCGGAGGGCTGGTGGCTGCGTGTGCGTGCAGGGTGTCGCATCTCGTCAAACTCTAGCAACACTTTTCCTCCCAGTCGGGCTGCAGTGTTTGTTTCGTAACAGGCTCTGCTGACATTAGCTTTTAACGGCTGATGTGGATATTGTTGGATCAAGGTTACCAGTGCTAAGCTATCAGTGTGATGCTTGTTGGAGGGGCTTTCTCAGTATATGCCATTTCATGTTCAGTCTGAGTTAGTTAGAGCCAACAACAATTAATTAAACATCAAAATGAATTCAAATCAAATTCAGGCCTTTCACTACCATCTACATCCTCCACTTGACGCCTCCGTCACCTCTGCTTCTTTTCCTCCTTTCACACTTCCTGTCATCACTTTCCTCCTCTGATTAGCTTTTCCTGGATTCATCACGTCTTATTGGCTGTTTGTGTCTTTATCCTGAACAGACGTAATAGCCTTTCCAAAGCCTGAAAGCTAAGAGGAGTCTGCGTGACCCGAAGCCAGCGTTACCTGAATGTGACTTCCAAGGCCTCTGTTAGCTAACGAAGTGTTAAGATAAGAAACGCTCCGCTAACAATAACGCATAGCCTCGCGTTTCTCAGCTGTGTGGATGATGGTTCTAGGTGGACTAGATGGAGGTCTGCGCTGCTCTCAGGTTTACACTCCAGCAACTCCTAAGCAACAATGAAGCTAGCACTTGATTAGCAACAGCTACAGGCGATAAAATCTGCCAGCGACAGTTGTCAATTCAGCCTGTCTAGCGATGACATGTCTTCCTTCCTTTTTTTACCTTCATCTCTGTCTGAAATCAAGGACACTTCATTTTGAATGGTAAATCTGCTAATGTTGGCGTTGTACACTGCAAAAAGCTTCATAGGTGCAGCAGCAGTGTTATGGGGTCAAGGCTCAAATGGTCAGTTTGCCTTTCTTCTTCTTCACTGAGACTAATTCCTGTACGTCTAATGTACTTGGCAATAGTTGCATCTGGCGCTGATCTTCTTCATCTTTCCCTCCATTTTGCACCCTCTGCAGGTCCATCACCAGGGCTTACTACCGTAACTCTGTGGGCGGGCTCCTCCTGTTCGACATCACCAACCGCCGCTCCTTCCAGAACGTCCACGATTGGCTGGAGGAGGCTCGCAGCCATGTCCAGCCGCACAGCATCGTCTTCCTATTGGTGGGCCACAAATGCGACCTGGAGGCACAGCGTCAGGTGTGGACACCGTGAAAGCGAATGGAAAAGTCAATTTTCATGAGGCCATGTTGAGTTAAAGTGTGCTGCTGGGGATAGTTATGAATGTTACGCAGTGCCCAATTTAGCAAAGTCTGCAGCATTAAAAATAACTTTTTGTTCACATTTAGATCAGAGGCGAGTTGTCATTGTTATTTAAGCAATTCTCTTTGGCCGACTGGCAGAGAGAAAGCAAAAATATCACCAGTGATGACAGTGCAAAAAGCTCTGTCTGCACTCATATAATACCAACTTTAAAGCAGGAAACAATGGTTTCCCACCTTAGGTCTTCTTCTGTTCACTCTCATCACTTAACTTCTTCTTCTAGGTGACCCGTCAGGAAGCAGAGAAGCTGGCAGGGGCGTATGGGATGCGCTACGTCGAGACGTCGGCCCGTGACGCCATCAACGTGGAACACGCCTTTACCGAGCTGACCAGGGACATCTTTGCCCTGGTGCGGTCTGGCGATATCACGATCCAGGAGGGCTGGGAGGGCGTGAAGAGCGGGTTTGTCCCCAATGTAGTTCACTCCTCGGAGGAAGTGACCAAGAGTGACCGCCGCTGCCTATGTTGATCTGGGAAGAGTTTTGCGACTGAAGGTGGAAAGGGGAGGGACCCAGGAAGGATTCAGGGGGGAGTGGCTGTCGGACTGTGGCGTCAGCGCTCTGACTGAAACTGTTGGTAACCCTCTAGCTCTTTCTTCAGACTGGATACAGAGGAATTTCAATGAAACGACCGGTAGAAGGCGGAGAAGAACACCTGGACCGTGGGTGGATAGCTGAAGGGTTCTGCCCAGTTCTGTATACCTTTTATTTCTCAGAGAGGAAGGATCACAGATGCTCATTTCCTTGCGAGGGCTCCCATGATTCAATTCCTTTAGTTTTGTTTTGGGTTTCCTGCCTGAAAAACCCTCCCTGAAAGTCTCAGAAAGGCCTTAGAAAGAGGATCCATTGTGGTTCTTCGCCAAAATACGATGATACTCTTGACTTGTTTAATCCTTCTTTCTCCCATCATGTCCTCCTTCACCTCTCCTCCCACCACTTCCCAATTTTCTCGACTCCTCCGATATGCAATTACATGATCACATACGAAACGATTACTTTTATGTTGGTGCCCAACATCCTCATAGCACATATCATTTTAAAAAAAAAAGTTTAGTCAGCACCATTAGATCCTAATGCCATCGTTAAGAAGAGCTGTTTTTCTCTTGTGCTGACATTTTGCTCCACATTCCACAATCAGAGCTCGATGGAGGAGTCCTGGAGGTTCTAGATATAACAAGGGGAGATGATTTCCTTCCTGGAGCTGTGATTTTGTTGCCAGAGACCACATTATTTCTGTTTTTTAGGCCTCCAGTGAGCTCAGTGACATTGACTACATGGTTATGTCCAGTATCATCCTGCTAAACACAGCACTGTAACAAAACATCGTCACCCATCCAGTTCCTAATGGACTCCTTAAGCAGGAAGAGACAACGTGTACAGCTTAAATGACCGAGGTGGACTTGTTGGACTAGCTTAACAACTCCTAACTGTCTGCCTTTAACTAGGGACTGGTTAGAGTGGACCAGTAGGAATGTTGGATCCAGAAAGCACCTTAATAGCCAAGTCCACCTTAACTGTGGGGCCTCATTTGTGACTTTTGAGGGGTGCTAAACAAGCTGTAGATAATTTATTTGATGCAAGCAAAGCAAAGAGAGGGACCAGACCACGGACTCCACAAAAGAACCACGTTATCCACAATGCACGCATAAGGACAATATAATCATGCAAAGAAAGGAATTAAATCAAGCCAACACAGATGCAGGCACGGGGGGAGCTGCAAGGTGTAATTCTGTTCTGAGCAAGTGATTTATATCCTTTTTTATGTGTGTGCACAAGTGTAATATCTCATCAAATCTTTGTTTTCATTTTTAATGCACTCCAATGCTGCAGGTCCATGTAACCGCGTGGTTTAATGGGAATTTTCTGCCGTTCAAAGATCCCAGTTCATCTTAGGAACTTCATGCCCTGGAAGGTGGTTTTAGAAATAAATTTAGAAATAAATACAACAAATACATCTGTCTTGGAGAGACTTGCACTCAGTTGCCAGTTTATTAGGTAGACGTAGCTGAAATGAATGCAGTGTAATCCAGTGACCCTGCTATAAATCTTCACTTCATCAAGCAGATTTAGAGTTGTTGATTCAACTTTATGATCATCTTGGAGGCTGTAGTTTGTGCTTTGTGATGATTTTATTGTGTTGTTTCTGTTATTCTCTCGGCTATAAATGGGTTGGATGAAACATTATGAACACCTGGAATGCAACATCATTTATCAGCACCACAAACTGCAGCCTGGACGTCTGTGAAAGTGGGATTTATTGCAGGGCTCTTGCATTAGTCTGCATTCGTTTTAGATAAGCGTACTTTATAAAGTGGATACTGAGTGAGCAAAGTCTATGGGAGCAATCCGGTGACAGTGTGTGTCCTGAAGATAACGGCAGCCTAAGTTGCACATATGAAATGACAAGTGTAAATGAGCAGTGAGGTCACAGCAGGTGTTTGCCGTCACTTTTTAGGCTGTGCTCAACATGGTTAAAGGTCTAAAATCACCTTTTACCGCCCTATGTGGTTCTGTGCGCATTTACCTTTTAAGTAGGCTTTTACGTCATTAATGTTTTCACGCTTTCACTCAAGATGTCAGACCAGTTAACGGACGTTCCCTTAAATGCCAAGGAGACGGTGAATCATGGTGAGCCATGCATACACGCTGCAGGGCGAAACATGAAAAACATCATATAGAGCTGTTTTCAAGGAACGTCAGAAGTTAGCTGAGCTGGCAGGTGACCCGTAATCTATCAGTAGATCCCCATTCAAGCTACATATCCTCATGAAGTTAGCGCTGGTCCAGATGTTTTATGTTTTTGTGAGTCACATCAAGATACGCATTACTGACAAGGAACAGAGAGACTTTTAGCGTTGTTAGCAACTAAATGTACCCTAACTTATCTACCTTGTACCTGGATGGCTTGGTGTAGATATGTATTTCTAAACAGCTTTTTTTTTTTTCACAGAATCTTTGAAGCATTTTTTTCTTTTTTGATATGATTTGATTTGATTTCAGACCCTTAGCCGGATACACAACCCTAAATGAATGCCAGTGTTTGATCCCTGCTACAATCTCTGCCATATTTTTTTTTTTTCTCACACTGTATGCCTTCTTTTTACATGTCTCCAAAGATCTCTGCTTGTGTTATCTTATTTTTACATGAATGTATCAGTGGGGGGGGGGGGGGATGAATGAATGAGAAACATTTCCAGTCTGAGCGACACGCCCTTTCTTCTTTGTGCTTCGGCAAAGGTGATCGAAATGTTTTGTGACTTGATGGAAATTATTCAAATGACAGTCCATTCACACTGCTGTGCACACTGCATTACTCCTAACTGAGAAACGAGTGACATGTTGCCAGGCGGAACAGATTGATCTGCAGCAATCCTTCCAGGAATAAAAAAGGAAAAAGCCTAAGTTCTCTCTGATGCCCTTGTGTTTCTGAAATTGAACACTGAGGGTTGTGTTTTATCCCACGACCTCTTTAAAACACGGTCTGTTTTGCTTTCTGTGCTCGCTGAACCATCGGCATTGCTCTCTGCTAAAACACGTCTCGAGCGGCTGTCAGCGTGCAGATCCTCCTTCTGGGCTCTTTCACCAAATGTTAGCTGGCTGGTGGATCTGCTCGGCTGCAGCCTACAGCACCCAGTCACATATCTCTAAGCTCTGTCATTCTTCAGCTCTGAAATATTGTCTTAAATACAGTAGTAGGGAAATGCGCTCATTCGCTTTCTTGCTGAGAGTCAGCTGAGAAGACGGCTACCACTCGCTTGTCTGTCTGTTAAATATGAAGCTACTGCCAGCAGCCAGTTAGCTTAGCTTGACATAAAAGCTAAAAGCTCCTGGCTCAGTTCTAATGTAACAATATCTGCATGCTAGCACATCTAAAGGTCAATAATTAGTACATGTACCAAAGTGTAAAAATGACAAGCCGTGGTTTTATGGAGGGTTAATAGCTCCACTGGAAAGTTCGCTGTTTGCTAGCAAGCTTCCTAAACCTGATTTGGCTTTTGTACAGAACAAAAGACATAGCGTGTTGATTCTTGACCATTCGATGTGCTAGCAGGTGGGTATTGTTACCTTAGAATGGAGCCAGGTGAGCTGTATTCCCCTACATTTTAGTTTTTATGCTAAGCTAAGCTAAGCAGTTGCGGGTTGTAGCTTCATTTCTAGCGTACTCTTTTAAGCGAGAGTGGTATCAAACTTGTCTTCTAACTATCAGGAAGTAAGCAAAGACACGTACTTCATACGATGTTGAACTATTCATTTAAGTAGCTACAACTCAATAAAAAGTCTTTAAAATGTCGTGTTTGGAGTTTACTTTTTGACTCCCTCTGAACAAATGTGTTGCATTCGTATTCATTTTTTGCTCCAGTACTTTAAGCGTTCACCTTGATATCTGGATCTGGATGACCCTGCACTGAAAACTTTGCAACTAATTAGCTGGTAGCCACCAGCTAGCATCATTTTTAAAAGTAAGGAAACTTGGAAACATGTTGAAAATCAATAAACAAAAGGGTTTCTGTGGTTTCAAGGCAGCATTCTCATTTTGCAGCAGACCAATTCAACAAATTTAAGTATTTGGTTAAAAATAGAGCCAATCCTTGTCAGGCTGCACCAGTTCCTTGTGGTTTCACCAGTCCTCTTGTGTCTTGTCTGTCTTCCTTTGCTTGTCCAGGTCCGCGCTGTGACTACACCTGTCACTCAGCTCCTCCAGCCCCGCCTCCTCTCACACCTGCAAACCATCACAGACAATCAGCAGTCGTATTTAAACTCGGCTGAGTCTCCCAGTATTTGTCGGATCGTCTGCTTCCCACAGTGGTCCTCTGTCCGTTCCTCTGCCTGAGTGGGTCATTTTGCCTTGCCTTACCTTCCACTCACCTGTGCATTGTTTCCTTTTTTTTTTTTCCAGGTGTCTTACCTCCCTGTAAGCCCTCTGCCCAGCCCAGCCTGCCTGTGAGAGGAGTTGGAGCTCATCCTGTTCAGAGTGTTTTCTACTCTCGCTTTTAGTTGATTCCCGTTTTGGAGGACACCTTTAGTTATTATTCGGAGTGTTTCTTGCTCTCGCCTTTTGTTACTCCCGTTTTTGTGGACACTTTTTGTTATTAAACCCTTTTGTGTTTCATACCAGCCTGCTCTCCTGTTATCTCTGTTGCCGTCGCTCTGAGTTTCTCCTTTTCTGGTCTAGTGTGCTCATGCACGCAGCAGTCCTGCCGTCGTGCATCAGGTTTCCGGGGCGTTCATCCAGCTGTGGCTGCTGAGGAGCTTCGACCGCAGCCTTGATTCAAAAGAGTCCAACCTTGACCATGATCTGCTGGTGTCAGAGTAGTTGTCTGACTGTCTGTCTTAGTCAACATGAGTCTGAGTCACACCACCAAACAGGCACTTGTTGTACAGTGTTTTTATACAGATCAACTGATATTTTATCTGTAAAATGTACTCATGGTATCAAAATAACAGTACTGGTATATCATTATATTGTATATGACGAGTTTTAGTGTATATTGTATACATAAAACTTCTTGAGTTTTCTGGTAAACTATGGGAAAGTTTCAAAAGTTGTGAAATTAATGTAGTGGAGTAAAAGTTCAATAGTGGCACATGGTGGAATAGAAGCACAAAGTAGCACAAGTTGGATATACTTTGTTTAAAATTTCCATTTTATGCTGTTTTATCCTTCTGCTCCACTACATCCCAGAGGCAAATATTGAACTTTCACCCCTCTAAGATCAGACTTTATTGATCCCACGGTGGGGAAGTTAAATCTTTACAGCCAGCAAGTGTTAGAAAAAGCAAAAACAGTCGCACAAAAGGGTCCAGATAAAAAAGTGCGCAGGACACAAAACTGAAAAACAACTATATGAACATTATGTACAGATTATAAAAATACTACTGCCCATAAAAAGCACTATTGCCAGTATTGTTAGGAGAAAAGCTCCTGGTGACATGTTGGTGTGACAGCTGCTGGGATGAAGGAGCCAGTCCTGTAAGCGAGCTCAGCATTTCTTAGTTTTTGGTCAATTCTGCATTTTATACCTTGTTGGCTCAGATAAGTTGAATATAACCTGTGTAAACATTGACCAGTTGTATTAGAACTGGAAGAAGTTCCTGAAACATGAAAAATACAATTTACAAATTTACTGTGTAATTTATAGTGTGGGAGAAACCGGAGCACCCGGAGAAAACCCGTATGACAGCGGGAGGCGCGCACAGCCTCAAGAGTCTTGTCGCAGTGACTCTCAGAGGACACAGTGTTGATCACTGCGTCTCTGTGCGCTCCCATCTTCTTCTGACAGGGACCTCTGCAGCAGCTTTGCCGGCCCAAGCTGGACTCCAGCCCGGACCTGTGCTGCGTGTCATCCCCTGTCAGAGCCCCCCCCCAACCCCCCACCCCACCCCCCAGTCAGGTCTTAGGCAAGAATGCCAACCAAGAAGAAGGCAACGAAACCCAGAAAATAGCCCATGAATATGAGCACATATTTTGTTATAGATTTCCAGGAACCGATGGCGATTTTCTCCACCGCTGGCCTCGCATGGAAATCCCGGATGCAGTCCTGCAGAGTCTGGACGACGGTCGCGTCCACAGCTGGATCCTCTAGTTTGATGAGAGCCTCCAGCTGCCGCCTGCTACCGAACTTCTTCTTCAGCTCTTTGATCACAGTCTTGCACAGCTTCCTGGTGGTCTTGAGATCCGGACAGACGAAGTTTGTGATGTTGGACAGACCCTCCATCGTTTCGTCTCGGAGTCTCTTGATGTGCGTGGTCCACTCCTCATGGCTGCGTTCCTCGAAAGCGCTGCACTTGATCAACACTCTGGCCGTCAGCAGGGTGACGAAGAGCCTGAGCTCCTGTCCCCCCTCCTCAGGTGTGGCCTCTCCAGCGGAGGCTGGGGGGGTGGCGGGGGGCTGGAGCTCCTTTCCCCCCTCCTCGGGTGTGGCCTCTCCAGCGGAGGCTGGGGGGGTGACGGGGGGCTGGGGCTCCTGTCCTTCCTCGGTTGTGGGTCCCCAAGCAGAGGCTGGAGGGATATTAGGAGACGTGGATCTAAAAGGCTCAACCATGGTGACCTCAGAAATGTTCTCCATGTCTTTAGTGTCTGTGGTGATTGTGTTCAGGTTCCTCACAAGTTTCTGCTTCTGACGTTGCCTTTGATTCGTACTGGTCTCGATCGTTCAGCGCTCTGTGCTGTGAGACCTGATCCTGACTCTTATAGGCTGAGCGGCTTTGATGTCTTTACAGTCTAAAGTCGCGCTTTGGTGCTCCGTGACGTCACGCGCGACCACGTATGCGAGCACGCAAACATACACCCGTAATGATCAAACTCTTCACCAGCATCCTCAGGGTGGAAACGGTGGAACAGATACTTTGACTTTTACTTCCCCACGGTGGGGAAGTTAAATCTTTACAGCCAGCAAGTGTTAGAAAAAGCAAAAACAGTCGCACAAAAGGGTCCAGATAAAAAAGTGCGCAGGATACAAAACTGAAAAACAACTATATGAACATTATGTACAGATTATAAAAATACTACTGCCCATAAAAAGCACTATTGCCAGTATTGTTAGGAGAAAAGCTCCTGGTGACATGTTGGTGTGACAGCTGCTGGGATGAAGGACCCAGTCCTGTAAGCGAGCTCAGCATTTCTTAGTTTTTGGTCAATTCTGCATTTTATACCTTGTTGGCTCAGATAAGTTGAATATAACCTGTGTAAACATGGACCAGTTGTATTAGAACTGGAAGAAGTTCCTGAAACATGAAAAATACAATTTACAAATTTATTGTGTAATTTATAGTGTGGGAGAAACCGGAGCACCCGGAGAAAACCCGTATGGACAATCAAGTCTTACAAAGTAAGAATTGAAAAGGCAATCAAGATGGAAATGACGAACCATCCCAGAAGTATGCCTATGCTTATGAGCAGATACTTCAATGCAGCTATACAGGAACCGCGGATGGTTCCCTTCTTCTTCGCTTCCCTCACATGGAAATCCCGGATGCAGTCCTGCAGAGTCTGGACGACGGTCGCGTCCACAGCTGGATCCTCTAGTTTGATAAGAGCCTCCAGCTGCAGCCCGCTGCCGAACTTCTTCTTCAGGCCTTTGATCACAGTCTTGCACAGCTTCCTGGTGGTCTTGAGATCCGGACAGACGAAGTTTGTGATGTTGGACAGACCCTCCATCGTTTTGTCTCGGAGTCTCTTGATGTGCGTGGTCCACTCCTCATCGCTGCGTTCCTTCAAGGCGCCGCACTTCATCAACACTCTGGCCGTCAGCAGGGTGACGAAGAGCCTGAGCTCCTGTCCCCCCTCCTCGGGTGTGGCCTCTCCGGTGGAGGATGGGGGGGTGGCGGGGGTCCGGGACTCCCATTCCCCCTCCTCAGGTTTGGCCTCTCCGGTGGAGGATGGGGGGGTGGCGGGGGTCCGGGACTCCCGTTCCCCCTCCTCAGGTGTGGCCTCTCCGGTGGAGGATGGGGGGGTGGCGGGGGTCCGGGACTCCCGTTCCCCCCCCTCAGGTGTGGCCTCTGCGGCGGGGGGTGGGGGGGTGGCGGGGGGGTGGGGCTCCTGTCCCTCTTCGGGTGCGGACCCCCCAGCAGAGGCTGGAGGGATATCAGGAGACGTGGATCTCGGCTCAACCATGGTGAGCTCAGAAAATGTTGTGTCCTCAGAAATGTTCTCCATGTCTTTAGTGTCTGTGGTGATTGTGTTCAGGTTCCTCACGAGTTTCTGCTTCTGACGTTGCCTTTGATTCGTACTGGTCTCGATCGTTCAGCGCTCTGTGCTGTGAGACCTGATCCTGACTCTTATAGGCTGAGCGGCTTTGATGTCTTTACAGTCTAAAGTCGCGCTTTGGTGCTCCGTGACGTCACGCACATGCGCGCGCATGCACAGGTGCGCGTTCTCTTCCAAACACAGCACTAAAAAATGAAATACTTCATTCATTGAAAGTGACAATAATGATCAAACTCTTCACCAGCATCCTCAGGGTGGAAACGGCGGAACAGATACTTTGACTTCAGTAAAAGTACCAGTGGAACAGTGTAAAAATACTCTGTTACAAGTAAAAGTCCTGCATTCAACATCACACCTCAGTAAAAGTACACAGGTAATATCAGCAAAATGTACTTAAATGTTTACATGTGGATGTTATTCAGTCGATTCTTTTGTCACAAATGGATTGTGAAGCAAGTCCTGTTTGCACACTTCAATGTTTATTTGATTTTAATGTTAATAAACTATATTAACGATAGAAAGTTTAACGAATGAACCGTCAGTCATTATCAGGAAACTTCAAACTGGCAGATCACATGTCGAGATAAATGTTGATCACTCTGGACAAGTTATGGTGAGAATACTTGTTATTTAAGTTTGCAATAACTGGAAACTACAATATGAAATGAATGAAAAGCTTCAGTTATCCCTTTGACCCTCGCGGGCCTCCATAGGAGGCTGCAGCAGCTTTATCAACTGTTCGGCGCAGTGAAAAGTAAGCGGACCTCCGCTGTGTCACATGTTGCTCAAGTGCTGCAGATCATCTTCCTCTCAGCTCATCCCTCCTCTTCTGTCTCCTGCAGCTTTGTCTCACATTTTTCCCTCTTCCCCCAAACTGTCACCGTTTCCCGCAGCGAGCGGAGGAAACGCTGAGGGATTTGAACTCAGTGCGTTTGTGCAGTTACGCACGCGAGCAGCTGACAGGTGCTTCCACCCAGTGTTAACAGGTGGAACTACAGCACCGCGCGTGACAGCCGATTGGGCAAGGAGTGGGACTGCTGGACGAACACAACAGAGGATATTTACTCAACCACTGCACAGATTGAAGGTACTTAGTTTCCATTTTATGCTGTTTTATCCTTCTGCTCCACTACATCTCAGAGGCAACTATTGAACTTTTCACCCCTCTAAGATCAGACTTTATTGATCCCACGGTGGGGAAGTTAAATCTTTACAGCCAGCAAGTGTTAGAAAAAGCAAAAACAGTCGCACAAAAGGGTCCAGATAAAAAAGTGCGCAGGACACAAAACTGAAAAACAACTATATGAACATTATGTACAGATTATAAAAATACTACTGCCCATAAAAAGCACTATTGCCAGTATTGTTAGGAGAAAAGCTCCTGGTGACATGTTGGTGTGACAGCTGCTGGGATGAAGGACCCAGTCCTGTAAGCGAGCTCAGCATTTCTTAGTTTTTGGTCAATTCTGCATTTTATACCTTGTTGGCTCAGATAAGTTGAATATAACCTGTGTAAACATGGACCAGTTGTATTAGAACTGGAAGAAGTTCCTGAAACATGAAAAATACAATTTACAAATTTATTGTGTAATTTATAGTGTGGGAGAAACCGGAGCACCCGGAGAAAACCCGTATGGACAATCAAGTCTTACAAAGTAAGAATTGAAAAGGCAATCAAGATGGAAATGACGAACCATCCCAGAAGTATGCCTATGCTTATGAGCAGATACTTCAATGCAGCTATACAGGAACCGCGGATGGTTCCCTTCTTCTTCGCTTCCCTCACATGGAAATCCCGGATGCAGTCCTGCAGAGTCTGGACGACGGTCGCGTCCACAGCTGGATCCTCTAGTTTGATAAGAGCCTCCAGCTGCAGCCCGCTGCCGAACTTCTTCTTCAGGCCTTTGATCACAGTCTTGCACAGCTTCCTGGTGGTCTTGAGATCCGGACAGACGAAGTTTGTGATGTTGGACAGACCCTCCATCGTTTTGTCTCGGAGTCTCTTGATGTGCGTGGTCCACTCCTCATCGCTGCGTTCCTTCAAGGCGCCGCACTTCATCAACACTCTGGCCGTCAGCAGGGTGACGAAGAGCCTGAGCTCCTGTCCCCCCTCCTCGGGTGTGGCCTCTCCGGTGGAGGATGGGGGGGTGGCGGGGGTCCGGGACTCCCATTCCCCCTCCTCAGGTGTGGCCTCTCCGGTGGAGGATGGGGGGGTGGCGGGGGTCCGGGACTCCCGTTCCCCCTCCTCAGGTGTGGCCTCTCCGGTGGAGGATGGGGGGGTGGCGGGGGTCCGGGACTCCCGTTCCCCCTCCTCAGGTGTGGCCTCTGCGGCGGGGGGTGGGGGGGTGGCGGGGGGGTGGGGCTCCTGTCCCTCTTCGGGTGCGGACCCCCCAGCAGAGGCTGGAGGGATATCAGGAGACGTGGATCTCGGCTCAACCATGGTGAGCTCAGAAAATGTTGTGTCCTCAGAAATGTTCTCCATGTCTTTAGTGTCTGTGGTGATTGTGTTCAGGTTCCTCACGAGTTTCTGCTTCTGACGTTGCCTTTGATTCGTACTGGTCTCGATCGTTCAGCGCTCTGTGCTGTGAGACCTGATCCTGACTCTTATAGGCTGAGCGGCTTTGATGTCTTTACAGTCTAAAGTCGCGCTTTGGTGCTCCGTGACGTCACGCACATGCGCGCGCATGCACAGGTGCGCGTTCTCTTCCAAACACAGCACTAAAAAATGAAATACTTCATTCATTGAAAGTGACAATAATGATCAAACTCTTCACCAGCATCCTCAGGGTGGAAACGGCGGAACAGATACTTTGACTTCAGTAAAAGTACCAGTGGAACAGTGTAAAAATACTCTGTTACAAGTAAAAGTCCTGCATTCAACATCACACCTCAGTAAAAGTACACAGGTAATATCAGCAAAATGTACTTAAATGTTTACATGTGGATGTTATTCAGTCGATTCTTTTGTCACAAATGGATTGTGAAGCAAGTCCTGTTTGCACACTTCAATGTTTATTTGATTTTAATGTTAATAAACTATATTAACGATCGAAAGTTTAACGAATGAACCGTCAGTCATTATCAGGAAACTTCAAACTGGCAGATCACATGTCGAGATAAATGTTGATCACTCTGGCCAAGTTATGGTGAAAATACTTTTTATTTAAGTTTGCAATAACTGCAAACTACAATATGAAATGAATGAAAAGCTTCAGTTATCCCTTTGACCCTCGCGGGCCTCCATAGGAGGCTGCAGCAGCTCAGTGAGGGCTCCCTCCATTCGTCTCTTCCTCTCTGCGTTTTCCCTCCTGACTCACCTGCACTTGTGTTTGTTTTGTTTTCTTTCTCAACCTGCAGCGACGTTCACGCGTGGGAGTTTTTACATGAGTTGTTCATTCTTGAAACGCACAGTTGCCGTCATGCTCGGTAGAACCAGGCTTGTGGGATGATCGCAGCAGAAGAATGCAGAATAAAAGTCGGACTTTTAGGAGTTCAGAGGGATCAAATGTAGACCTGCTCCTCCTCCTCCTCCTCCTCCTCCTCCTCCTCCGTCCCTTGACTTTCCACACTCAACCATCTCTTCCTCTCCTCTCCGCTTCCTCCTCCTCCTCCTCCCCTTCTAGCCACTGCTCTGCCTGTATTTATTTGTCTCTCACTGTATTCATTAAACAATGAATGAAGTAAAAGAAGAACATTTGGACAAAGAGGTGAGACGTGTACCTGCAGCTCTGTGTCTTTATTCTTCTTCTTCTCCTCATGAGAACTCCAAACAGGCAGGTCAGAAAAGTTGTTTGGAGTCAAGTGCTGAATGAGAGCGACAGATGAGTATCATGTGTTTACAGAGAAGATGGACGATATGGAGGACCACAGGTGTGGAAATGATTAGAAACTATTTTACTAATTGATACCAGCTTGGAAAATAAACAGGAACTTATAAAATATTTGACAAATGCATGAATAGATTAAATGACTAAACTGATATATTGACTGATTTTATGAAAATGCCTTTCTAATCTGACCTGTGTATTGAGGGATTAATGTATTTGTAAATTTGTTGAACAGTTCTTTTCATCGTCCCTTTAAATATCAATGGATGAACAACAAGCTTCAGTTATCCCTTTGACCCTCGCGGGCCTCCATAGGAGGCTGCAGCAGCTTTATCAACTCGTTCGCTGAGGGATTTGAACTCAGTGCGTTTGTGCAGTTACGCACGCGAGCGGCTGACAGGTGCTTCCACCCAGTGTGAACGTGATAGAATTTAAAAAAAAAAAAAAACACTGACAGGGGACATTTTCCTGCAATATACTACACTTAAAGAACAAGAGCACAGCATTTTGAGCCCGTGCGGTCGCTCCTTCATCCTGCATGGCAGCGCTGATGTTTGGCTCAGGTTCCTGGAGGAAACGCTTCCCTCTGAAGCTCCAGCTGCTGCTCCAAAGAAACACCTGCTTTGACACCTGACTGAGAATCCCAGCAGACATTTGACACCAACTTTCCATACTTGACCCTTTTTGATAGTGCAGCAGCATTAACGAGTTGATAAAGCTGCTGCAGCCTCCTATGGAGGCCCGCGAGGGTCAAAGGGATAACTGAAGCTTTTCATTCATTTCATATTGTAGTTTCCAGTTATTGCAAACTTAAATAAAAAGTATTTTCACCATAACTTGTCCAGAGTGATCAACATTTATCTCGACATGTGATCTGCCAGTTTGAAGTTTCCTGATAATGACTGACGGTTCATTCGTTAAACTTTCTATCGTTAATATAGTTTATTAACATTAAAATCAAATAAACATTGAAGTGTGCAAACAGGACTTGCTTCACAATCCATTTGTGACAAAAGAATCGACTGAATAACATCCACATGTAAACATTTAAGTACATTTTGCTGATATTACCTGTGTACTTTTACTGAGGTGTGATGTTGAATGCAGGACTTTTACTTGTAACAGAGTATTTTTACACTGTTCCACTGGTACTTTTACTGAAGTCAAAGTATCCGTTCCGCCGTTTCCACCCTGAGGATGCTGGTGAAGAGTTTGATCATTATTGTCACTTTTAATGAATGAAGTATTTCATTTTTTAGTGCTGTGTTTGGAGGAGAACGCGCACCTGTGCATGCGCGCGCATGTGCGTGACGTCACGGAGCACAAAAGCGCGACTTTAGACTGTAAAGACATCAAAGCCGCTCAGCCTATAAGAGTCAGGATCAGGTCTCACAGCACAGAGCGCTGAACGATGGAGACCAGTACGAATCAAAGGCAACGTCAGAAGCAGAAACTCGTGAGGAACCTGAACACAATCACCACAGACACTAAAGACATGGAGAACATTTCTGAGGACACAACATTTTCTGAGGTCACCATGGTTGAGCCTTTTAGATCCACGTCTCCTAAGATCCCTCCAGCCTCTGCTTGGGGACCCACAACTGAAGAGGGACAGGAGCCCCAGCCGCCCGCCACCCCCCCACCCCCCGCCGCAGAGGCCACACCCGAGGAGGGGGATCGGGAGCCCCAGCCCCCCGCCACCCCCCCATCCTCCACCGGAGAGGCCACACCCGAGGAGGGGGATCGGGAGTCCCAGACCCCCGCCACCCCCCCATCCTCCACCGGAGAGGCCACACCTGAGGAGGGGGAACGGGAGTCCCGGACCCCCGCCACCCCCCCATCCTCCACCGGAGAGGCCACACCCGAGGAGGGGGAACGGGAGCTCAGGCTCTTCGTCACCCTGCTGACGGCCAGAGTGTTGAGGAAGTGCGGCGCCTTGAAGGAACGCAGCGATGAGGAGTGGACCACGCACATCAAGAGACTCCGAGACAAAACGATGGAGGGTCTGTCCGACATCACAAACTTCGTCTGTCCGGATTTCGACACCACCAGGAAGCTGTGCAAGACTGTGATCAAAGGCCTGAAGAAGAAGTTCGACAGCGGGCTGCAGCTGGAGGCTCTTATCAAACTAGAGGATCCAGCTGTGGACGCGACCGTCGTCCAGACTCTGCAGGACTGCATC
This sequence comes from Chaetodon trifascialis, assembly GCF_039877785.1. Lineage (NCBI taxonomy): Eukaryota > Metazoa > Chordata > Actinopteri > Chaetodontiformes > Chaetodontidae > Chaetodon > Chaetodon trifascialis. The sequence continues at coordinate 4,669,102 of NC_092078.1, forward strand.
CGGGATTTCCATGTGAGGGAAGCGAAGAAGAAGGGAACCATCCGCCGTTACTGTAGAGCTGCATTGAAGTATCTGCTCATAAGCATAGGCATACTTCTGGGATGGTTCGTCTTTTCCATCATGATTGCTTTTTCAATTCTTACTTTGTAAGACTTGATTGTCCATACGGGTTTTCTCCGGGTGCTCCGGTTTCTCCCACACTATAAATTACACAATACATTTGTAAATTGTATTTTTCATGTTTCAGGAACTTCTTCCAGTTCTAATACAACTGGTCAATGTTTACACAGGTTATATTCAACTTATCTGAGCCAACAAGGTATAAAATGCAGAATTGACCAAAAACTAAGAAATGCTGAGCTCGCTTACAGGACTGGGTCCTTCATCCCAGCAGCTGTCACACCAACATGTCACCAGGAGCTTTTCTCCTAACAATACTGGCAATAGTGCTTTTTATGGGCAGTAGTATTTTTATAATCTGTACATAATGTTCATATAGTTGTTTTTCAGTTTTGTATCCTGCGCACTTTTTTATCTGGACCCTTTTGTGCGACTGTTTTTGCTTTTTCTAACACTTGCTGGCTGTAAAGATTTAACTTCCCCACCGTGGGATCAATAAAGTCTGATCTTAGAGGGGTGAAAAGTTCAATAGTTGCCTCTGAGATGTAGTGGAGCAGAAGGATAAAACAGCATAAAATGGAAACTAAGTACCTTCAATCTGTGCAGTGGTTGAGTAAATATCCTCTGTTGTGTTCGTCCAGCAGTCCCACTCCTTGCCCAATCGGCTGTCACGCGCGGTGCTGTAGTTCCACCTGTTAACACTGGGTGGAAGCACCTGTCAGCCGCTCGCGTGCGTAACTGCACAAACGCACTGAGTTCAAATCCCTCAGCGTTTCCTCCGCTCGCTGCGGGAAACGGTGACAGTTTGGGGGAAGAGGGAAAAATGTGAGACAAAGCTGCAGGAGACAGAAGAGGAGGGATGAGCTGAGAGGAAGATGATCTGCAGCACTTGAGCAACATGTGACACAGCGGAGGTCCGCTTACTTTTCACTGCGCCGAACAGTTGATAAAGCTGCTGCAGCCTCCTATGGAGGCCCGCGAGGGTCAAAGGGATAACTGAAGCTTTTCATTCATTTCATATTGTAGTTTGCAGTTATTGCAAACTTAAATAACAAGTATTTTCACCATAACTTGTCCAGAGTGATCAACATTTATCTCGACATGTGATCTGACAGTTTGAAGTTTCCTGATAATGACTGACGGTTCATTCGTTAAACTTTCGATCGTTAATATAGTTTATTAACATTAAAATCAAATAAACATTGAAGTGTGCAAACAGGACTTGCTTCACAATCCATTTGTGACAAAAGAATCGACTGAATAACATCCACATGTAAACATTTAAGTACATTTTGCTGATATTACCTGTGTACTTTTACTGAGGTGTGATGTTGAATGCAGGACTTTTACTTGTAACAGAGTATTTTTACACTGTTCCACTGGTACTTTTACTGAAGTCAAAGTATCTGTTCCGCCGTTTCCACCCTGAGGATGCTGGTGAAGAGTTTGATCATTATTGTCACTTTCAATGAATGAAGTATTTCATTTTTTAGTGCTGTGTTTGGAAGAGAACGCGCACCTGTGCATGCGCGCGCATGTGCGTGACGTCACGGAGCACCAAAGCGCGACTTTAGACTGTAAACACATCAAAGCCGCTCAGCCTATAAGAGTCAGGATCAGGTCTCACAGCACAGAGCGCTGAACGATCGAGACCAGTACGAATCAAAGGCAACGTCAGAAGCAGAAACTCGTGAGGAACCTGAACACAATCACCACAGACACTAAAGACATGGAGAACATTTCTGAGGACACAACATTTTCTGAGCTCACCATGGTTGAGCCGAGATCCACGTCTCCTGAGATCCCTCCAGCCTCTGCTGGGGGGTCCGCACCCGAAGAGGGACAGGAGCCCCACCCCCCCGCCACCCCCCCACCCCCCGCCGCAGAGGCCACACCTGAGGAGGGGGAACGGGAGTCCCGGACCCCCGCCACCCCCCCATCCTCCACCGGAGAGGCCACACCTGAGGAGGGGGAACGGGAGTCCCGGACCCCCGCCACCCCCCCATCCTCCACCGGAGAGGCCACACCTGAGGAGGGGGAACGGGAGTCCCGGACCCCCGCCACCCCCCCATCCTCCACCGGAGAGGCCACACCTGAGGAGGGGGAACGGGAGTCCCGGACCCCCGCCACCCCCCCATCCTCCACCGGAGAGGCCACACCTGAGGAGGGGGGACAGGAGCTCAGGCTCTTCGTCACCCTGCTGACGGCCAGAGTGTTGATGAAGTGCGGCGCCTTGAAGGAACGCAGCGATGAGGAGTGGACCACGCACATCAAGAGACTCCGAGACAAAACGATGGAGGGTCTGTCCAACATCACAAACTTCGTCTGTCCGGATCTCAACACCACCAGGAAGCTGTGCAAGACTGTGATCAAAGGCCTGAAGAAGAAGTTCGGCAGCGGGCTGCAGCTGGAGGCTCTCATCAAACTAGAGGATCCAGCTGTGGACGCGACCGTCGTCCAGACTCTGCAGGACTGCATCCGGGATTTCCATGTGAGGGAAGCGAAGAAGAAGGGAACCATCCGCGGTTCCTGTATAGCTGCATTGAAGTATCTGCTCATAAGCATAGGCATACTTCTGGGATGGTTCGTCATTTCCATCTTGATTGCCTTTTCAATTCTTACTTTGTAAGACTTGATTGTCCATACGGGTTTTCTCCGGGTGCTCCGGTTTCTCCCACACTATAAATTACACAATAAATTTGTAAATTGTATTTTTCATGTTTCAGGAACTTCTTCCAGTTCTAATACTTACAACTGGTCAATGTTTACACAGGTTATATTCAACTTATCTGAGCCAACAAGGTATAAAATGCAGAATTGACCAAAAACTAAGAAATGCTGAGCTCGCTTACAGGACTGGGTCCTTCATCCCAGCAGCTGTCACACCAACATGTCACCAGGAGCTTTTCTCCTAACAATACTGGCAATAGTGCTTTTTATGGGCAGTAGTATTTTTATAATCTGTACATAATGTTCATATAGTTGTTTTTCAGTTTTGTATCCTGCGCACTTTTTTATCTGGACCCTTTTGTGCGACTGTTTTTGCTTTTTCTAACACTTGCTGGCTGTAAAGATTTAACTTCCCCACCGTGGGATCAATAAAGTCTGATCTTAGAGGGGTGAAAAGTTCAATAGTTGCCTCTGAGATGTAGTGGAGCAGAAGGATAAAACAGCATAAAATGGAAACTAAGTACCTTCAATCTGTGCAGTGGTTGAGTAAATATCCTCTGTTGTGTTCGTCCAGCAGTCCCACTCCTTGCCCAATCGGCTGTCACGCGCGGTGCTGTAGTTCCACCTGTTAACACTGGGTGGAAGCACCTGTCAGCCGCTCGCGTGCGTAACTGCACAAACGCACTGAGTTCAAATCCCTCAGCGAACGAGTTGATAAAGCTGCTGCAGCCTCCTATGGAGGCCCGCGAGGGTCAAAGGGATAACTGAAGCTTGTTGTTCATCCATTGATTTTTAAAGGGACGATGAAAAGAATTGTTCAACAAATTTACAAATACATTAATCCCTCAATACACAGGTCAGATTAGAAAGGCATTTTCATAAAATCGGTCAATATATCAGTTTAGTCATGTAATCTATTCATGCATTTGTCAAATATTTTATAAGTTCCTGTTTATTTTCCAATCTGGTATCAATTAGTAAAATAGTTTCTAATCATTTCCACACCTGTGGTCCTCCATATCGTCCATCTTCTCTGTAAACACATGATACTCATCTGTCGCTCTCATTCAGCACTTGACTCCAAACAACTTTTCTGACCTGCCTGTTCGGAGTTCTCATGAGGAGAAGAAGAAGAATAAAGACACAGAGCTGCAGGTACACGTCTCACCTCTTTGTCCAAATGTTCTTCTTTTACTTCATTCATTGTTTAATGAATACAGTGAGAGACAAATAAATACAGACAGAGCAGTGGCTAGAAGGGGAGGAGGAGGAGGAGGAAGCGGAGAGGAGAGGAAGAGATGGTTGAGTGTGGAAAGTCAAGGGACGGAGGAGGAGGAGGAGGAGGAGGAGGAGGAGGAGGAGGAGGAGGAGGAGGAGGAGGAGGAGGAGGAGCAGGTCTACATTTGATCCCTCTGAACTCCTAAAAGTCCGACTTTTATTCTGCATTCTTCTGCTGCGATCATCCCACAAGCCTGGTTCTACCGAGCATGACGGCAACTGTGCGTTTCAAGAATGAACAACTCATGTAAAAACTCCCACGCGTGAACGTCGCTGCAGGTTGAGAAAGAAAACAAAACAAACACAAGTGCAGGTGAGTCAGGAGGGAAAACGCAGAGAGGAAGAGACGAATGGAGAACCCTCACTCACGATCTGCCAAAGATAACATACCGAAATCATCAAAAAGAATACAAAAATTGCCTCGTTGCCTTTGTTTTTTTGTTAGTTTTTACTTGAAAAAATACTTTAAAAAGTAAGAAATCAACAGAAAACAGAAGTGGTGGAAGTCTGAGCTCGACGTGACCGAGGGCCGGGTGTTCGAACGCAGAGTGGTGAAGCCCGCACGCCTTCGCTCAGCTCACAAAAGAGACGTCTGAGAGGCGCCTCGAGTCCGCCGAGCTCCGGGCTGAACATACAAATGATTTGGGGGTCGGGTGTCCGTTTGTTTCTGACTAAGGGGGCGATAGTTAGCAGGAGGGGATGTGGACGCCGTGCTGTCGATATTAAGACTTGTCTGCTGACTTGAGGAGGTTTTCTTTGCTCCTTCTCTTCACGTCCCAGTTGTAGACTCGTGCCATGTCTGAGGGAGCAATGAGTTAAAGAAAAGCAGCGGCAGGCCACCATTTTTATTTTATACTGTATCTGACATTGTGTTGAAGCTGGAGGTGTCTGAATCTATTTGTGATACAAGAACATGCTGAATAACATCCACATGGAAACATTTCACTTTGCTGCCTTAACCAAACAGCGGTCTAATAAAACCAATGCAAACTATGCATGAGGTCGATTAGCTGCGATTAATCAATACACAGAAACATCAAGTCCTCAGAGGGTCAGTCAGATAGTTAAGGTGCTGGACGAACAGCTTTGACGTGTTTTCCCGTGTGACTCGAGTTTCTCGCGAGGCAGCTGTAAATCTGGATGAGCAGCTCTTCAGAGGAAATCTTCAAACATCCCTCTGGCTTCACACTCAAACACTTTTTGACCTGTTCATTTTGTGTTTCTTACCATTTGTTGAAAACATCAGCAAACAGACAAAACACGAGCAAAGCAAGAAAACGTTGCAAGTAGCGCAAACAACAATGCAAACTGTTTCCAGGGGACACTAAAAAGTGACGCACGCCGCTGGGCCACGCCTGTCGCCGACTCCAGACGTTACTGGAGTCGGCTGTTGTTAGAAAATCACCTTTGGTGGGATAACAAGCGCGTCCAGGCCTGCGCATCACCCTTTAGTGTCCCCTGGAAACACTTCCTGTTGTCGTCTGCGCAATTTGACGCTGGTGAGGGCGTCTTCTCAAAACCAGTGACCTGTGTGGTCACCACGGTGGAAGGATACTGACTTCGGTGGTGGTGAACTGGTCTCGCAGGAAATCCAGATCGTCCTCCAGCGTCTCCAGGTTACGGGAGGCTGTGGATAGGTTCTTCTCTAGGAGAGCCTGAGCTTCATCGATGTCGTACTCTAACATGACGTTAGCCTTTGGGGGGGCAAAGATGTAAAGAGGACTGGAATTATGGTCTTTCTTTTCATCATTCTTCAGGGTCTTTTTGAAGGACGTAGAAGTCCAAATATTCCATTTTGCTTTTTTATTCATGTCCATAAAATGTCTCTGGCATGTTTCTGTGATTAAACACTACAGACCGTCAATGAATCAGATGTAATCCGAGCTCTACTCACCCCTAACCATAGGCAGACTTTGTCGGTGGGTGGCACTGAAGCCCTGCAGTAAACATTGTCGGCCAATAGGAAGTGTGTCTCCATGGGATCTGTGGTGTCCTGGGAGGACAAAAACATTTCAGCGAACTGGTCTAAAGTCCCCTGTTATTCACTTTCTGTCAAACTTTATGTCATAAGTGGGAGTTTTAAGCTTAAAGGAAGTCCATCAGAAATATTGATGATACTGTGATATTCATCAAAATGCTTCTTTATATCGTAATGTTGCGTGTGGGTGCCGTTTTGCGAGATTTAACTGCATCCCTTGTTGGAAAATCTACAGGTTTGTGACAACTAGCTGCCAGATTTTCTGGTATTAAAGTCAGTTTTCCGTAGCGCTTCAGTGCTGCTCCACAAAGACGACACACACCTTTTTCTTCTGCATGTGTCGGAGGATTTCTAGTGTCTGTGTGATTTGTGGGATCTGGCCTTTCAACCTACGTGTCAAGAGAAGAAAGGACGGCATTAATTCAGCGATGTTACTTAGACGTAGAGTTTTCAGCACACGGCACAGGATAAAAAAAAAATAAATCACCAGAGTTCCCTGAAACAATGATGAATTTAGACTGGTGTGATATTTCCTCTTAAAATCAAAACAGCAGGCGAATAATGCGACACTTCAAAATCCAAAAGGACGCAGTGAACTCAGAGACGCCTGGGGACACGCCCTATTCGCCGGCGTTACCTGATTTTCTTTTGAGACAGGTTGAGCTCCATGTATTTATATTTCTGGTAGTGCTCGTCCAGCTTCCTCAGCACTGCATCTGCCGTCTCGTTGCCCGGCTGCTTCATAAAAGAGTCGACGTCCTCCTGTGAGGTCCGGCAGAGGACAGAGAGCGAGCGGTGAGCCGAGACATTTGAGTGATGAACATTCAGTAACAACACATCCGCTGATCATTGCTCTTTTACAATAAACATTAACCTTTTTTTAAAGGCTTGTGGCAAATGTCCAGTGGCAGGAAACGTAGAGTCAATGCCCTCTGGTGGACAAACTATGTTACTGCAACACTGTTTTCAAATGAACTCGAACATTTTGAGCTCATCTGTGCTGCTGTGCTCGGTCTGGCTCTACATCACCAGCCTACATCAGTAATTCACAACCTTTTAGGCTTGAGATTCCACATTATTTACAGCTGCATCTCTTATATTAGATTTTCCTACCCCTATTAAACATTTGATCTGTGTGAAGAATAGTTGCTTCATCCAAAACTGATGTTTTCTAGTTATATTGACATATTTTTTAATCACAGAACATGAAGAAAACTACGTAAATATTCAATTTGAGAAGCGGAAACTGTTTAGATTTTCGCCTAGAAAATGCTTCATATTGTTAATCAATTATCAATCTTGTTGGCTAAATCTGATGTCAATTTTGTGACCGACTTATATGATAATTGATTGATCATTTTAGCTTGACTGGGGACATCGGGTTTGGAGAATTAATAGAAGCCTCACGTGAAAATTATTCATCATTTCACATAAAAAAGGGGATAAATCTAAACAATCGGTCACAGTCAATCAACAAGCCTGTGAATAAATAACAAATTCTATCAATTAAATGTCCCAATTATGTTTCAGAGCTGGAATTATGGAACAATAACAGCATAATAAAATGATAAAAATAACTGTTACCAAAATGCTTTTATAAATATCACAAGGATTTGTTCATCTGCTCACAAAACGACTAGTATAGCTTTGATCTTGATGGGAGAAGACATCAATGGACTAATCCCGAAGGAATAACGATACGTTTTATAAAAATAGTTGCTCTGTAATCGTTTTTGACCCCTCAGATTTATCTTGGGACCCCTTTCTGGGCCCCAAGCCCAAACCTGAAAAGGGCCATGGCAGCATTAGGATGTTGATTACATATTATTAGGGTCATTTTGACTCCCTGCAGCTAAACAACTGTTTAAACGAACACACTATCCAACCTGTACTTGACACCATGATAAATTATGTCTGACAGTCGGTGTCCATTGTTGGACTGCGTCTTAACATGAAGTTAATGAAGATGTGAGAAGAGGCTAACGCTATTTCAAATGACAGCAAGAGCTTCATTAGCAAAGCAGCTCTCAGCTAGGCTAACTGGCTAACCTGTAGCTAACTAAAACCCCCAAAAAGCCCAAAGAGGAAACGAGGTACACTGTAAATCAGAAGCCGCTAGCACACAGACACGCTAATGTCCATACATGGACGGGAGCAGCCGCCCAGCCTGCACACACAGCAGGATTAACTGAGCTAGCTGTCTTGCTAATTTAGCTAAGAAGCTCGTAGCCAGCATGACGCGCCCACAAACGGGCTCCAAGTACAAAAGTGTGTTTTCAACGGCCCTATCCCATCGTAGACACGCGACAAATAGAGAAGTGCCAAGGTGTACGTACCACAAATACAGCTTCGGGGATCCCGAGATGCTTTTTCTTTGTCGCCTGAACGGCATTGCTGTTGTCTATGGTCGCCGCCATCTTGGAGAGAGGCTACTCCTTCCTTCCTTACGTACAAGTCTCAAGAGGCGAGAGGAGGCGCGGCTGCCTCTAGCGGCCACAGGCTGCAACTGCTGCTAGTACCACTGCTGCCTGTACCAGCCTTACTACATTTGGTAAACTTGCTAGAGGATGGTCCTTTTTTCAAGTTTCTGCTCAGTTTCCAAATGGATATTAGTTATTTTATTATTCCATTTCACATTATACAGATTTGCAGAATGAAAAGCAACTGTAGCCCCCTCCACATTACACACACAGGGAATGTATAAACAATAGATAAAGAAAACGTAATACAATAGATTGCATGTACAATTGATAATTTGATTTTAATTATAACTACTGTGTCCTCCTTGCATGGTTTGGAAAAAGGCCTCTAAGAATGCAAAGCACATGGAAACGTGGAATGTCTGTCCGGACTGATGCAAAGTTTTTGCAAAACAGAAAAGGTTTCTGGGCCAAGAGTAAAATAAGTTTTCCTTTCTTATTTCAAAAACAAATCACTATAGACTGTCATGCTTGTCAAGGCATTACTCTGCTTTTTTTTTTTTTGAAGGAGTGATAACCTTAACTGATCACTGAGGTTAAAGTTGTAATATAAAGGTAAATCAGCCCCCCCGAATGCCTCTGTAGCGTCTAAATTCAGTTAAAAATCTGCATTGCAAATGCACAGTACAAAGCTATCCTAAGCCTGTGGAGAGATGTTCATGACGGCATGATTTGGGGTTAGGATGCAAATTCTTCTTAAATTACAAAAAAAAAACATCACTTAATACAGTTTTGATTTTATTGGCAATTGCAATTTGAGGTCAATCCAGTGCATAATAACACAAACAACCCCGCATAACATTTTAAAAGTAAACCAAACTTCATGACATTGAGTGTATTTTAAGAGGCAAAAAAAACCCAAAATGTTGCTTTAAAATCTTTGCTGATTCATATTTGCCTCTGTTTATTACCATTAGGACTACTGGCCTACTTCCTATAGTAGAATACGTTTGGGAGAAGTTTTAATGATTTAAGCAGCTGCTGGTGTTTTAGCCTTTAGCCTGCGATGTTGGCCTGGTGCGAGCTGCTTCATATCTAACATAGTTTCACTCATCACTGAACCCCGATCCATGAGCAGCATCTATACTATCATGGTCGGAAAGGTTAAAGGTCATGACACCTTGTGTTGAGTGGGACATTACAGTCTTTGACAACTGTGTGTGCACAGTAGAAACCAAGATACTTTACTATTAAATACTGGATCAGTTCTTGAAGTGCATTCAAAGGCTCATCCTCAAGCCTGTGCCTCATGATTAACAGCTGTGATAATCAATGGCGCCTTATTCTTCCTTTCATCGCAGACGCCCGGGCTGAAGAAGGGGAAGACCCTCTCCGAGAACAAGCACCCAGTGAAGGTGTAGATGTGAGACGCGGCCTCCACGTCAAAGAACGACACAGTGCCGTCCTCGTAATCCGTAAACACTCCCACAGTCTGTGGCTTCTCCTTTAGAGAAAGAAGGACGGAGGGGGAGTCCAAAGCGCGGTACTCGCTGCCGCTCCGCAGCCGCACCGTCCAGTAGCCGTTCTCCGGCTTGGAGGTGATCATCCCCTTCCTGTTGACAGACTCCCTGACGACACCCAGGTCCCAGAAGGTCTTCGTTCCCACTGCAACCTGATTGACGATGCAAGAGAACATGAAACACTGAACATGAAAACATCTCACGGCAACTGCATTTATAATAAATGAATCCATCAAGAAACAAGACGCTGACCTGGAAGTAGAACCTCCCAGACAGGTAGCCTCTCTTGGCCACGACGCAGATGACGGGGTCGAAGCGTTGGGGGTTGTCAGGCACAAGGTGCAGCAGCTCGCCGCGGCCCGCCTGCTTTCCATCAGCTGACAGGATGATGTTTGGATGGGCGGTGTCCGGGTCTAAAACCACGTCAACTAGGCAGTTTACATGGAGAGAAGCTAAATTAATGCAAAATCTGCTGCAAATACAAACACTTTACATCTACTTCTGCTGCTATTGTGTGTTTTTCCTGATACTCCAGGTCTAGTCGGAGGATCGGATCGGTGACCCTACAGCTATAGCACAGACTGTAATCCTGAACAAACTGGGATCGAAAACATTTATCTGGTCCCTGCTGGTTTTATTTCTCTTTAGTTCACTACAGATCTTAAACAAATCACTGGAAAATGCTTAAATTGAAAATGTGCTGTTAGTGCTGCAATGCTTTATCATTTCACAGATGTAATGTTCATTTCTGGATTTACGAGAACCCATCCTGCCAGGCTTCAAGTTCTGCACTTGTGGCAGAACCATAGTTGTTCAGCGTCCTATGAGGAACTACTGACAACCACAGGCGTGTGCGGCCTCGGCATGATGACAGCGCAACTGCTCGCTTATGCAGCAGGAGTGTCACTCTCCTGCTACATCATATGGTTAGTTAGCCTGTGATAGACGGTTTTAGTCAGATGGTTCGTCCAATCACCTGCCAATGTCTTCCCATTTCCAAATTGACGACTTCCCGTCAGGTTGCGTCGGGTTAAAAAGATTTAGACACCTCGAACCTGTAATTTCACATCACTCAAAGAATTAGCTTTGGAAAAATGACCAACAGGGAAACTACACTCTGCTGTTGCCACTGCTGCTGCTAATACTGCACCTCCATGAGCCATAGAGCCGTGAAACTACACGTTCTTCTTCTACGTGTTCTTGCCTTTAAGTCAGCTAAAAGGTGAAAGGTCTTACCTTCATATTTCTGAATCTTCTTCATCTCTGTCAAGAAGATAATGTTCCATTAGCGATGGCAGTTTCAATGGCTCATAGTGAAGGCTGAATTAACAGGTGTCACATGTTAATGTTTGATGATTGCTGTACAGAGTGCCGGTTCAGCTCACTTCACCTTCTTTCTTCAGACTGTCCAGTGCATTTTTCAGGGTGTTGTCCACTTTGGAGAGCGCTCTCCTCATCGTTCCCACACAGAGTTCAGGGTGGACGCTGATCTCCATCCACTCCCTGGTGGGTGGAGATGACATAAGAGAGGGCGACCTCTACGAAAGAACACAGTGAAGAATCTGAATATTATTGTATAAATTTGAGTAGCACATTGATTTAGGAAGGATTCTCTAAACCACAGCCAATATTTTTGGACTAAAAAGGCCAAAATGATATATATTTTCTGCCATCTTAACATGAAACTACCAATTACAAGAAATTTCATCTTAATCACGGTGAAAAAAAAAAAAAACCCTGAAAACATGTTAGCAAAAGATACATTTTTGATCTATTTCTTTCCTTTAACAGACTTCTGACACCTTAAATAACCTTAAAACCCCTGCAGTCACCGCAGGTTGAGGTTGATTGTAACCTGCAAGAGGAGCAGATGGTCCTCGGAGTCCCTCAGCTCCTCCAGCTCAGCGTTTCTGCTCTGCAGCTCAGTGATTTCCCGCTGCAGCTCGTCGATGAGCTCCTCGGACCTCCTCTCAGCTGCCTTCTGCTTCTCCTTGATCTCTGCGCGGACTTCAGTTTGTCTCTCCTCGATGGAGCCGATCAGAGACGTAAAGAGACGGTCGCTCTCCTTCCTCTCCTGCTCCGCACTCATCTGGACGAGGATAAAAACATATGAACATGATTATGTACCATGAAAGTGGTAACCATGACCTAAATAACCTGGGACTCCCCAACCAGACCATGTCAAGTTTCTGCAACCAAGTCCAGTTGCCCTTGATTCAACCGTCCTTGACAACTATGACCTGGATGACCGAGAGTCTTCACAGACATGCATATAAAAGCTTATCGGCGTGAACTTTATAATACCCAGAGACAGGATTTTACAACTGTGGAAACTCACTGCGGCTGCAGCTATTTTATCTTTCATCACGATGACCATGAGGCAAACAGAAGAAATACAGCGTGCATGTAATAAATAATCTACCAGGAATGTGCACTTGCATGTATTTGATTGGCAACTGCTGCACCTTGGCCTTTTTTTCCTTTAATGACCCTGCACTAATGGAAAGTCTCCATTAAAACGGATGAGGGCTGCATGTTTTTGTGTAGCATTCAAGTAAGTCTGAATGAAGCTTAAAGCGGAGAGCTTTGCAAAGACCATTTGTTGACATACCACCATGTGACATTTCAGGACAAGCCCCTCAGATCAAAGAAGACTGAGGACCACTGGGACTCACTGTGCTGAGCTTCAGGCAGTTTTTGATCTCCTCCACTTTCCTCAGTCGATCCTGGATCATCTGTTGAAAATCTTCCTCAGTCGTCTTCATCTGGACCTGAACAGGCAGACCAGAAATTTAGACCTTCAGGTAGCAGACTGCAAGATTAATAGTGTTAGCAAATTAGACTGTTACTCAGTCTTTAAGACAGACTGTAGACATGGAATTAGATGTGCACGTACATGCAGAAATTGGACCATATTTAGGATTTCACTGAATATTATACATTTCCCACCACCAAAGATAGAGAGACAGACTTGCATCATTACCTCAAGATGTGCAAGGGGATGATTAATAATTAATATTATTATCAAGGCACCTGTGGTGGAAATGGATTGATTTTGCTCTCCCACATTGCCTAAACCCGTATGATACTGAATATGCACCTTTCTCGCCCCGCTCTCCTCCTCTGTCGTAACAGTCTGGTGATCTTTGTGCTCCGTCTCGGTGCAGAACTTGCAAACACATTTCTGTTCGTCCCTGCAGAACATCTCCAGCAGCCTCTCGTGCCTCTTACACATCCTGTCCTGCAGGTTTCTCACCGGCTCGATCAGCTTGTGGAGCTTCAGGGTGGCAACCCTCTGGTGAGGCTCCAGGTGGGTTTCACAGTACGAGGTCAGGCACACCAGGCAGGACTTCAGGGCCCTCACCTGCAGGGACGTCGCAGCGCAGACGTCGCACAGCACGTCACCCGGTTTGGCTGCGGACAGCGGTGAGGCCGACGAACAGATTATTATCTTCTTAAATGTGTCCGCCAGCTCTTTGAAAGCTGTGTTGATGCTTATTTCAGGCCGGGGGGTGAATGATTTGTCACATGTGGGGCACTGGCAGACCTCACTGCTGTCCCACACATTCTGGATGCAGGCCCGGCAGAAGTTGTGTCCGCAGGGAAGGGTGACCGGGTCGGTGAACACTTGCTGACAGACGGTGCACTGGAACTGTTTTTGTGGTAGCATGTTGCCTGAGGACGCCATTGTCTGCAGAATAGTAAACAAATTAAAAAAGGAAGTGAGGTGATCAATTGCTCAGGAGGACCTTTGATAGAGGAAGCACATGTAAAGATTTCTATCTGTGATCAGCTGACTATTTTCTAAGTCTTTGTTAATCATGTGGAACTATGCACATGGACTCATCCACCCTGCACTGTTTGTTGTGCTTGGTGTGTTCGTCATTGTTCTCTCACCTACACACAAACACCAGACACACCCGTACTTCCCACAGAAACCATCCGCATAATTACGCGAAACCGTCCTCAACAGAAAAATGACTGTACGGATCAGCTTTGCAAGACTAATGACATGAAAACAAAGATCCAGCATCACGAAGGCAGACTGTGGTTTTGGTTAGTTGTTAATAATGAGGATTATTTGTGAATCAGGTTTCACAAATAAAGTGAAATGTTGTAGTAAGTCATGACTTTAGAGATATAGAAATCAATAGTTAACAAACATTTTTATGTCAACAAACTAGCTGTAACATAACTGCCATATATTAGCAAACAGCTAACAGCTAGCCGGAAGTTAACGGCTGTAAATATTTGTTAACAACTAATTAAACTTTACACTTTACTGAAGTGTAAATCTCCCTTTGGTTAACACTAAATATGAAAGTATGAAGAACTGGCACCTGAAAACATATGCTAGCATGCTAACTAAACACAAAGGCTCGGCTCCAGGAGAGTGACTCTGGAAGCGGCAGCAATTTACTGCCTTGCTCAAGGGAAAATCAACAAACAGGAGGCCTGCAATGTGAAGCTACAGCCAGAAGCTAGTTAGCTTTGCATAAGAACAGAAAGCAGTGGGATGCTAGCCTATCTGTCTGCAGCAGCTCTAAAACTCACACATGAACACATTATCTCATTTTTAATGCCTTAAAAGTGAGCGCACACATTTAAATAACATCACACAGATGTGACGCCTGCCCTGACACTATCTGCAGCTCTCATCATTCAGTCCAACAATAACCAGGAAACATGGTTCGTGCAGTCATATCAACTTAACTACTGGTCCAGAGCTGCTTTCGTTTAGAGGAAAAACAAGTTCCCCAGCACAAAACTGAACCAGGTTTTAAAAATACATGCGCAAAACAGCCACCAAAAACCCGGTTAGATTACACTGAATGTTCATAAATCAGCCTATGTGTACATACGCTGTATTTGCAGACTGTCAGAAGGTGCTGTTCCTTCATAGCTATTTAAATTGAATACCTTCAGTCTCTTCCACAACACATTAGATCAGCTCTTACTGCATATTGTTCATACTTACAGCTGCTTCTCTCAGGTGATGCCGGTCAGTCACACTTCTGTCCTGAGTGACGGCAGAGGAGCTGACTTCCCTGCAGTATGAATGAGTATGAATAAATTACAGAGCTAGCTGTGAAACAGGAAAATGTGGCGTCGACACAGTTATTCATCAGCCCGGCCCTCCCTGTCCTGATCCCAGCACTGGTTTCTGTGCCTGTCCTTTGCCATAATTATCTGATCTTTAAAAAACAGCATTTACAGGTGCAGCCTAGTATTAGCTGTCCTTTCAGTAGCATTATGCTCAACGTTGTGGCACAAACTTTTTGTGCATGTGTGCGTGCATATGCCCATGGGGATAGATAATAGCAGCTGTCACACGAGGTGTGTTCGCCTCGTGGGGATAGGGTGAGGGTGAGTCCAATGGTTAACATTTTCCATTTGTGACACACCTGTGTGTGGAAAGTAGTAAATTGCCTGCTGGGGACGCTGGCCTGACACGAGGAATGCTGCCGGTCTGCATTGCATAACAAATATGCCGTGTTTATGGCATGTTTGACTTTATGCGTTATCAGCAAGTCAAATACATCTGTACACTTGAATAAAGGCCATGAAGAGGAACACATGAGCCGCTTCCCTCAGAGTTAAAAGGCATCTTTTCAATAAAGCAGCAGTCGCCATACACCCAGCTTGCCTGTCGGGTAACGCCTGGACCAGACCAGCGGGCCTAAATTGGTGGCTCATTTGCAGATTAGAGATCATGTGACAGGTGTGTGATGGGAACTTTTACAGGCCCACAAAGTACAAACAGGTGCACGAACTGACTTTCATGCTGATGAAAATCCACATTTAACTAGAAATTGTGCTGAAATTTCTACAAGCACATTCTACATTAACTGTACATCCAAGATGACAGATGACATTTTGTTGTGACACATTTTAAAATGAAATATGCAGTTTTTGGCAGTGTACATGACATAACGCTCAAAGACTGAAGCTAAAGCTGCATGTCCCCGACACATCATCCGCATCCTCACCAGGTACTGATCCACATAACGTAAACAAACACTACACTGATGCCCCATAGATTTTGTTTCAAAGGTAGATTCAGTAATGCAAACAAGGAACCAGACAGAACCACGTGTTAGCATACTGTTTGCATCAGGTGAGGCCATGTGGTTTTACATGTCCTTTGCATCTTTGAACACAGCACGAGACCACTGCAACATTTTCTAAACCATCCTTGACCTCATCCAGCTCTGCAGTTCACCTGCACGAGAAGCACAGTTACCTTCACGTCTACCTACCAGCTCATTCAAACTTGCACCATGTAGAAAAACTACACCACATCTCTTTAGATTTATATTTTCACTTCTGGGGAGATCTGAAATTGTCAATCCTCCTCATATCAGAAGTTTGTCTCTTGACAAATAACTCAAGTATTAATGTTAGTTTTTTTTATTCAAAGGAGATGCAGGGGTGGGACGGAGGCTTTAATCAATGTAAGTGCCTTAAAAGGAGGAGCAACAGATCACATTACAGCTGCCAGGAGCTGACATGGTCAGTGCTTTGCATATCTAGGGACTGAAAAAGGGGCATAAGAAGGCATGGTTGCAACTTTTGCAAAGGAGGACAAAAATATGGAGATGTCACAAGCCTGCAGTCCAGCATGTCCAGGTAAGCTATATGAGAATATGGAGCCTAAGACAAACCGTCCTGTCTGGAGAGAAGCAGAGCGAAATAGATTTTCTCGTCTTGTCTTACACTTATTCTGTTTCCTGTTTTATTTTGAAGTTTATTCCGCAGATGTGCATTTTTTTACATTTTACTTCCTGTCTTTGTGTGTTTTCTTGCCTGTTTTACGCGTCACTCCACGTGTTCCTCGTTTAAACCTCGTAAAAACTGTATTGAGTTCATGGCTAACTGCACACAAGTTATCCTGCATATGTTAAGTATTTTTTTACAGTTTGACTTGAAGAATGTTTCTCATCCTCAGGTATTAGAAGGACCGTGTTGTGTGTTCTGCTTTTATCAGGTCAGTCTGCATGTGTACGTATATTTGCATTGTATTTCAACGATCCAGTTGTGAAGATATTTCACTGTGGACAACAATGATTACAACCGACTGACACTGCTGCCCCTAAAAACAAACAGCGTAAACACAATGTCTGTGTTTGAATTAATTAAAATGAATAAAAGTCTTTTGTAGAATTCAGCAGCTGTCACTATTTTGAGGTGATCGCAGCCATTTCGTCACTTTTTTCAGACAGAAAGTGAGATTTATTTTTCCAACAGTGACGTGTAAGAGTTTCGGACGGCACTGACAAACGGTGTCACCCTGCCTTTAATTACCATGACAAAGTTTCCTTTGTTCACAGGTTTCTGTTCATGCCTCCATCATTACCATTTGATTCAGGAATCAAAGACTTGGAACAAAGCCCAAACATACTGCAGAAAAAGGTATTCAGACCTGGCAACCATAGACGACATGGAGGACATGGAACGGCTGTTAACAGCTGCTGGGAATTATACAGGGGACGTGTGGATAGGCCTGTTTGACTACCCGCCGGGCTGGAACTGGGCTCTGAAAGACTTGAGGTTCTATGGAAGCAATGAGAAGGACTTTAGAAAGTGGGACAGTGGTCGCCCAAATAAAGTAGATCCGCATTCGACGTTGTGTGCTGCTTTCTGGCAAGGCGTCTGGAGGGATCACTTGTGCGGCGAAAAACACTCCTTCGTCTGCTATAACGGAACGCTGCTTGGTGAGTGGCAAGTTATTCGTTTTGGTGTGTTATTCAGTGATGGAAGAAGTACTCAAATCCTTTACTTCAGTCAAAGTACCAATACCACAGTGTAGAAATACTGTCCTGCGTTCGCTTAAAGGTCCAGTGTTTAGGATTTACTGGCATCTAGTGGAGAGATTGCAGATTTCAACCAAGTGAACATCCCTCACCTGCAACAGCCCCCCAACTAATCCCCCTAAATCCTACACACCAGACCCTTAAGAAAAAGTACTACAAGGTATTTTTATCAAAATATACTGAAAGCCCCAAAAGTAAAAGCAGAATGGCTCGTTTCAGAATAAAGTAAAGTTTATCTTAACTTGTAACATTACTTCATCATTCATTTGTATTATTCATCTGAAAAGTAACTTAAGTTACGTAGAAGTAGTATGGAAGTACTCATTTTCAGTATAAGTACCTCAAAACTCTTGTGTACACGCACTTGGTTACAGTAGCTATTATTATTTTATTATTATATATATTTTCCTTTGATTTGATAAAATGTATGCTTTTTAAGAAACCTTCAATAACATTTATGTTCAATAACTTTGTGTATTTTCATGATTTTTCATAGTTTTTTTTAATTTCAAGTTTATTTGTATAGTATTAAATTCAGTAAAGGAGATGATTTGGCTACTTTGATGATATCAAGCAGAATCACCTCTCAAATGTGAAGATTTGTTCTCAGTTTTATATCACTCTAAATTGAATATTTGGGGGTTTTACAAGCGATTGTTTTTACCTTTCAGACTTGCCGCCTACTTCCATTGACAGATACTTTTTTATTGAGGCCAAAACGACTTGGTCCAAAGCTAAGGACTACTGCACGCAGCACCACACGAGCCTGGCCAGCGTGAGGAACAAAACCGAGAACGCTCGGATCCAGCAGGTGGTGCCGCACGGACAGCTGGCTTGGCTCGGCCTGCACCGCAAAAGCTGGTGCTGCTGGGCAGATAAAAGTCAGTCCGATTTCAAAAACTGGGCAGCCGGACACCCGTCTGACATAAATAAAAGCTGTGCCGTCAGCGTGATTAATGCCACCGACCCTGGAAAGTGGGAGGAAAGGGCCTGCGACAGAAAGTTTCATTTCATGTGCCACAACAGTGAGTTGTTCTCGCCTCGAAACCACATCACATCGACCGTGTGCCGTCATATTTCTAAACACAGATACGCTCTAAACTACTTTCCTTTTGATCTTTATGTCTATTAACCAGAGAAGGTGCAGTTCTTTCATTTGAAGCTGAGAGCCCTGAAATCCACAATCAACCTGAGTGACCGCGCTGTGACGGACGCCATCTTGAACATGGTAACTGCCGTCATCACACGTTTAAGCATGTTTGAATCATCTATGTGGTGACATGAGGATTAGAAATAATCTGGAAGGACGGGCTGTAAAACTGAGACTGAGACAAGGATTTTTTAAAGTTCAGGAAGGATGTTTGGGGAGTAAAATTCAAGGGGAGGTTGACCTCACAATTCATGTAAATGTGACAAGAAAGTTAAAAAAAAAAGGTTTTAAAATGCGTGTCGTTTTACTGATACAGGCGAGTGTCCATTCACATTTAGCATGTTAGCACAGCATAATGCAACACGCACAGTGCTAGAGGCAGGTTCACTTGCATTAAAAACTCTGGTTCAGACGTGATTTCACCTTCAACACGCAAATATGTCCTGATACAGGTTAGAAAATGAAGTAAACAGGGAGCGCACACATTAAAACTACAATAAACAAAAAATATATTTGGTTTGCGTTTCACTGTGGTTACTACCTCAATTTAGAAAAATAAAGATTTTCACCTCCTGCAGAGTTTATGTCTCGTTGAATCACGGTTTTGATGATCTGTGGCTGACCTCAATCAGAAATGACTGCACCAAGAATTAATTAACTCAGCATTTTGAGATCACGGCACTAAAAAGAAAAATTACACTTAAGTTACACTTAGCCAGTTTGGACTGATACTTACCAGTTTTTCGATGCTTTTATCAATTTGTTTTTTATTAATTTCATCATTGTTATAATATTAAAATATTTTTTGTTTTCCAGTTGGAGAGCAAGATGAAAGAGAAGGGGTTTCCAAAAGACTTCAAAATGTCCTGGATAAAGAAGCCGGACGAAGATATTTTCCACAAAGAAAAGGAGACAGTAGATCCAGTGAAGACGGACTCTGACCTCCCAACTCGTTTGTTTCTGAAGCGATCCTAAAGACTAATGACAATTTATCGATTTGTTACCGTATATCAAACTATCATAGTCTACTTACAAGATTAGTTTGTTATTGTCTAATATTGTCACTGTGTTATAATGTTGTTATAACTGAATTCGAAATCAGTCTCTGTGGTCATTGAAGTCACCTTATACTCTATATTTTTGACATGCTATCATCACGGTTGTTGTAGGTTAAAGTGTGGTTGACTTCTATGATAATTGCTCCTTGATGTATTTGTTTTATTAGCAATTAGGCATTTAGTTTAAAGTTACTGTAACCTGCAATTAAAAAATAAAGAAATACAACAACTATTTACCCTCGTTTGAGTAACATTTGCTAAGAACCGCAGTGCCCAGCTTTCTCAAGAAAGTACTTTTTAAAAGATTGAAATATTTGTTAGCAGGTTTTAAAGATTCGTGCAGAATAATGTAGTCATAGTAGAACTAATGAACCATGATCCAGTGAGCTTTGAGGATGTAAAACAGATGCTATCATGTTTAACACAAACTGAACTGGAAATGAATCCCCTGCAGTGCCCTGACTTGTCCGCTTGGTGGCGACAAAGCACAAAACCAGCAGACGTATCTCGTTCTCAAACGTTTACTGAGAGGGGACGCCAAAATGTGACCCCTGTTCTATGGAGACACGACTCAAAATAATATTTTTTTTTCTCAAAGCATTGAAGCACACACACACTTGAAGACGTGTGTGTAGTAAGCAATAGACCAGGTGTATTATACTTCAGCCAATTAGAAGAGCCACATCACACCACCGCTTCCTGTTAGCTTCCACCTGATACTCAGATTCAGTTTTTACATCTGTGTTTGGCTTATGCACTGCACTGCATCACACTATGCAGTAACCACAGTGTACTCTAACAGTGTACAATTAACTGTGAGGTATACCATTATAATTATTACTCACCAGTAGTGTTATTTCTAAAAGTGTTCGACATTTGTTAACCTTTGAATGTGAATACAACACAGGCACCAGTCCATAAATATTCGCCTCCCTCCTCGCTGTAGAGGTCATGTTGTATGTCATAATAACATAATAACATTAATTAAGCTTAATTTTAACCCCACATAGCTGCACAAGATTTGGCTGCCAGCTTTTAAAACGGTACGTTCATGTCTCGCCTCTCTGTGTATCTCTGAAACAAGGATCTTATCTTTGTTAGCGTTTAGCCGTCGGATGGGACTTTCTCCAGTGGAGGAATGTGATAAGGCCAGAAGCACGAGAGACCATCTGTGGTATTATTCCTCTGTAACTGCATCAATGTTGTGGGACTTATTATTTATTTTGCTTTTTAACAGGAATAAGAAACGCAGCACAAAGCAGGGGAGGATCATTTCCTTTTTTTTTTCTTTCTGAGTGACTGCAGGACTTTTTTAATAAGCAGGAAACAGCGTCGGGTTCGGCGCAGGATGTGGTACTGTAAAGCCCCGCAGGCTGCCAACGTGCGAGCTGCTTGTTGAAGGTGTTGATGTCGTTACAGGACTCACACACTGGGGCGTGTTTTGACTGATGGGCCTAATGCAGTTACATAGCTGTAAATTATCTCATGCCCCAGAGACCAAAAGTTTTTAAAACTCCCCTGCGTACACCGGTCGACATTAGACCATGCATATTCCCAGCACATTATCTGACCCCGCTGGCTCGGTGTCTCTGCTGAGCTGTCCAGTGTTCAGTCATGAAACGGAAGTTGATTTATGAAGCAGCGGGACTCATCTGTGTCTCAGTCAGTCCTTCCTTGAAAGATTGTGATCAGGGTGACATCAGGCTATTTCAGCATGCGTGAACGGTGTGTTTGCGTATGTGTCATTGATTCTCTCTGGCGTCTGAGTTGACCCACATCAGTGCTCTGCTCGAGACTCTTCAACTTTAAAATTGTTTTGCAACATTGTATAAAAGCTGCATTTGTGTATGTATGAAGTCTTTGGCTGTGTCCTGGCTTCAAAAGGGACTTCCTCATAACTCTTCAAAACCTGTTTTCTAACCGAGTAATTAGAATTATCCATAACTAAACCGACCTGAACTGTTCAGGAACAAGATCAGAAAACGCTCACAGAGATAATTTTGCAGTGATGAATGACAAATGGCTTTGCTGACCGGCGTTGTCTGGAAATATGCCGGAAAAATGGCGTTACTGCATCAAGTGATCGATCTGTTGGCAGGTCTACTTGGATCCATTCACGTGTTGCACGTACTGATTCACAGGCCCAAACCCCATGCAAGCTTGGCAGTATACCGGTGTTACCATGCTTCTGTGTCAGATATGATTCATGTTCAAGATGGATGGTTGGGAATATGTAAACTTTGAAACGTTTGTCTGTTCGAGCACTTCAGAAGAGCCGTGCTTTCCTTTCTCTGATGAAGACAATGGTATCGATGGAAGCGGGACAGTCACCAGGCACAACTCAAGCACTCACATGCTCCTGATAATGTCTGAGGTCTGACGGCGGGCTTTCCCTCTTCTCACAGTGCGTTTGGCGACATATTTCCAAAGTCCACCTGTTTTTTGAGCAGGTGAGAGGAGGTTGAATAAAACTTGTATAATACTGTAAACAGATGCAACACAGCAGCTGTGTCCATTCAGTAATAAACGGCTGCAGTCATGATACTTGTTATCTCATCCATACCTGTCTATTAATTCAACAAAAGACTGTCAAGACTATTCAGCGACTGCTAAGACAAATGACCATGAGCCCCAAATCTTTCCATTTAGAACCTCATCAATAAATCATGAATGTATGATCACAGATTTTGTTGTGTAAAATGCAAATAAAGCCAAGAGACGAGTGGTGAAGACGGCGGTAAAGCCACAGAACTGCTGTACAGGTGTGTTTGTGATGATGTGGGACATGCATGCTTGAGTTAAACTTCATTTTAAATTATTATTTGCTAATAACAAAGTGGCAGGTGGCTTACTCTGTAGATGCTGCGCCATAAGACATCTTATATTTATTTATATATATTTTATCGTTTCCACCTTCCATACATCCTCAAAGTACACAAATACATCAAACCAGACAGAATACATCAAATTTGACAGATACATATGTATATGTACAATATGTATGTACGTACGTAGCAACATGCGACACATTTGATAACTCTTGTACACAGAAGCAGCAGCTGCAGCGAATGCCAGTTGAAATGCAACGTCACTACGAGTGGCAGATGAGAACGAGAACCAGATTTACCCGTTAAGCTCTTTTTGGCAGACGTCAGTGTGGGAGGACCTCACAACTGATTTATTTTAGTAAGAGTCTGTTCTGACTACAGTCATAGGACTGCTGGCAATACATCTGCCCGTCGATCCACACGGGTAAGACATTTTTTTATACTAAGCAGATGGTGTAGAGAGCCCGACCTCGCCAGAAAAACGTCTGTGTAGGTTGTGTGTGCAGGTACCTTATTATGAACCATATTTCTGTTTATTGTTACGCTGCAGTTTCTCGTGGTAGGTAATAATTATGAAGGGGAAGCAAAGGAGGAAGTCAGGTGACATAGTGGAAGCAGCAAGAAAGTCCGCATGTCGAGGGGGTGTGGTGGATCATTATCGTCATGTTCATGTTATTTTTACTTTAAAAATGTACTTATCTTAACTCAGGTATACGTAATGGCACTTTACTAATGAACTTGTTTGAACCCAAACCATGATCCTTTCCTAAACCTATCTAAGTAGTTGTAGCGCCTACACCTGACCAAGCTGTTTCACAATGTTAGGACCCCGTGTGCTCGGCCAGTACCCGGTATGCCTGTTGTGGGTACTCTCCAAAGTTCGTATTCCTATGTCCTTTTTGAACGGCCTTATGTATGGTTTTGGGAGTTTTCCACAATCGATCTATTCAGTCGTTTTGATACGAGTGCGTGTTGCTTGCAAAATGCACCAAAACAATTGTAGACATAGAGAGAAAATTGGTCTAGTTGGTGTTGATGCATTCAGCGTATACTACAGTACAAAGACTGCATCAGTGACAAAACAGTGTTCCTGTGTCAGAGTCAAACCTATAATATTACCTTTCAGGTAATATTGCATTGACCTGAGCCACCTGTACCGTTGGAACACTTGTATTTCTAATAAATGTCTAAACAGCTTATCTGTTTTCACCTGTGCAGCAGCATTCCTTCACTACACATCAGATCTGACATTTTTGTCTCAACGAATCATCCTGGCCGAAGAGTCAGCAGGATTTCATTCCAGCTGGCAAGAAACCCTTTCTGGTTAATGCGGAAGTTGGTTGCTGTTCTGCAGATGTGCATAAATTACCTAAAAACATTAACTTAAATACAGCTGTGGTAAAGCCTTTTATTCGAAGCGTTAAAGCATTTTGATATATAAGTTTTTGCATATGCATGTTTAAGTAAGTTAATATTATTTTTCATTCAGAAACATGGCCTCTGTGCTGTCTGAGGAACAGTTTCGGTGCAGCATCTGTCTTGATATCTTCAACAACCCCGTCTCCATCCCATGTGGGCACAATTTCTGCCTGGGATGCATCAAACACTTCTGGGATATGAGACATAAGTCAGAGTGTCCACTGTGCAAGGAGGTGTTTAAAAAACGCCCAGAACTCAGGATCAACGTAGGCTTTAAAGACATCACGGAGAAATTTAAAAGGTCTGTTGATATGTTTTTAAACACAATTTAAGCACTATTTTGGTACTTTTTCATGTCTGACTTCACATTTGTATTGAATCGAAAGGTCTCTGAAGGACAAACCAAAATATAAGACAGCTCCGCCAAAGTTAAGAATCCAAAGACACCTTTCTAAGACTGATGATGTTCCCTGCGACATCTGCCAAGAAGACAAGCTAATGGCGGTCAAGTCGTGCCTCATGTGCCGCGAGTCATACTGCGAAGATCACCTGACACCTCATCTAAGGGATCAACTGATGACCAAGCACATGCTGACAGATCCAGGCACCTTCGTCAACAGTCACCTCTGCAAAAAGCACGGCAGGCTCCTGGAGAAGTTTTGCAAGACGGACAGGACAATTGTTTGCATAAAATGCACAGAGAGGGAGCACAAACACCACGAGATTATCCCCATGGAGCAGGAGAGCAAGAGGATCAGGGTGAGGAAACGAGTTTATCTCTTTTGTTCATCATATGATACCCATGAAGGTTTACGCTGCTGGGAAAATTTTTTTGGTCATTCTAATAGTTAAACTACAGTGTCCTTGATGATGTACTTGTTCATCTTTACAGTCTCAGATAAAGAAGATTGACACAGAGTTTCGACAGCTGATCCAGGCCAGTATCAGAAAGTTTGAGGAGATGAAGACTTCAATGGAGATGACCAAAGTAAGTGTTTTATTCTAATGTTTCTCAGTTATAAACAACAGAAACTTGAATGTTTCCGAGCTAATCCATCATCATAATCATTATAATCCTTAATGTTGGAGCAAAAGCAGTTTAAGTACACAATAGATTACAACAATGCTATGTGTGATGTTTTTAGCTAAACTAGCTATGTGGCTGCAGTGTTGGTCAGTGAGTGCACCACTGTCGTACATCAGCTTCAACTGCTCTTTGTGTTCAGCGTTGATAAACAAATGTTAGCTAAATATTAGCATTGTTAGCCTTGTTGTTTTGCGCACATTAGCATGCTAGCATTTAGCCTGGAGTGTCACTGTGCTAAGTGCAGCTTCACAGAGCTGCTAGCTTGGCTGCGGACTCTTGATCTTGTGGATATAACCACCTATATCTCTGAAGCTACACTGGTGAATCCATTGCCGTTGCAATGAAAATCCAAGAGGAACATTTCTTAAAGAAAACCAAAGGATTCATTCTGATTTAACTTCAAAATAATGATAGAATCAGATGAAAATATGTTATTTAGGGATTCAGAGCAGTCTTCTCCTTGGTGCAAGCCAAGTGCTTGCTCATGGGGGAATTGTTGGTTTCTTTGTAGATAAAAGAGCTTGGTCTGTACCAGCTCTATATGGAAAGTGTCCTGAGACAACTTCTGTTGTGATTTGGCGCTATACAAATAAATAAAATTGAAATTGAAATTGAATTGAAATTGGTGTCCTTGTTTTCTAGTTTGACACAGAGGCCTGAATGATGGATTTTTATTCTAGTTTCTGAGGCAGTGCCGCTTCCTCCTTCCTTCCTTTGTGTCCTCAAATCAGATTTTTTATGAAAGCCACTACTGTGCTTTGTGAAAGCGCAATGAATATGAATGGATGTTGTGAATATGAATGTTCTTACGTTTTGAAGGACAGAGCAGGGACACTGTAATTATGGTCCAGGCCAAAAGCTGACTTTACATCTTATATTTGCATTATTTTACACAATCATTAACAGTGATCTCTGG
Source organism: Chaetodon trifascialis (assembly GCF_039877785.1). NCBI lineage: Eukaryota > Metazoa > Chordata > Actinopteri > Chaetodontiformes > Chaetodontidae > Chaetodon > Chaetodon trifascialis. The sequence goes on from NC_092078.1 coordinate 4,695,360, forward strand.
ATATCTGCAGATAAATAAAGAAAGAGAGATGCAGACAAGTCTTCAGGTCTTCGACAAGGTGACGAGCACCATCGAGAGGAGCCAGACTTTGCTGGTCGATGAGATCGAGCAGCGTCAGGAAGCGGCTGAGAGGGGAACGGACGAGCTTCTCGACAAGCTCCAGAAGGAAATTGGTGACCTGGAGAGGGGTCACAGTGAGCTGCAGCAGCTGGAGGAGTCCGAGGACCCTCTTCATGTCATACAGGTTAGGAAGCCCTGAACAGGGTGTTTATACCACAGATACATTATACTGAATTAATGTAATAAATACAACCACTGTGTCATCCTGTTTTACTGTAGTGTTTCCCCTGTCTGAGTGTTCCACTGTCCAGCAGGGACTGGTCCAAGGTCACAGTCCACTCAGACAACTACATAGGAACAGTGAGGAGAGCACTCTCCAAGCTGGTGGACATCTGCCATGAACTGGAAAATAAACTGTCTGCAGAAGGTTAGCAACTTCTGCTGCAATGCCGTTGTTGTCTTGATCCTGTTACCTGTTCACTCCTGTATTTATATGACAAACATTATCAACATATATGTTTATAACAGCCCCATACAGTTCCACTGCCAAAGGCCATTTTCCAAATGTTGTTTCGTGAAATAAAATTAACAACTGACAACGTCTTCTTTTCCTTTGTAGAAGTGATCAAGGCCAGTCAGTATGCAGGTATGTGCATGAACTTAATAATGTCAACAAAATAAATAAATAAGAACAAAATAATCCCAAAAACGTTAACATTAACATAACATATACAACCATGACAGGAACACACAGTGATATGGAAGCAGAGAAACTTGCAATATTATCTTTTTGTGGGAAATTTCCCAGAATATCTTTGAACTCTGAATTCAGTGGCGTAAATCCTCCTTTTATTCTGTTCCTCGCCAGTGGACGTGACTCTGGATCCAACAACTGCTGCAGGCTGGCTGACTCTGTCCCCAGATGGAAAAGAGGTAACAGTTCAGTGTCATTGCTGATGGTTTCAAAATCAAGTCCCCAAAAGGTCGATAAAGGTGTCCCTCAAGGATCAATATTAGGCTCACTTCCCTTCATAGAAGAACATAATATTTATTTTCATTTTTATGCTGATGACACCATCAAGTCCTGCCTCCTAGAAGTTTCATAGAAATAGAAAGCTCATGTACAGCTAAATAGCAATTAGCTGTCTACAACATTGTCTACAACAGTGCTGTTGAGTTCAATAGGTTGTTTGCATATTGTTTTCACTTCCTGCCCTCCATCTGGATTGCCGACTTGAAGACATCAGCATACCTGTGTCTTCATTTAGACTGTGAGACTTTGATATCTAAGCTGTGCAAATTGTTAATATTTCTTTGCTGAGTTCAGAGCTAATAACCAACACACCTGATCACAGAATGAGCTGACTTAAAAAGTTCCTCATACTGACTGGTTATGTAATTGTCTTGAACTTGTAATTTGTCCTCTGGACTCTCTTTCAAAAATTCTTGAGTGTTAAAAAGTACAATTTCTTTCTTTTTAACGTTAACTGATTGCTGCCGCAGTTTGAACGATGAATTTTTGCTGGCAGTATGATTTATTAAAATGATATGAATCTTCAAACACGGACCTCAGATATGGCCACAAGTGCTCTGGTGGTGAGGAATCTTCGTTGTTGTCAGCCGTAGCCATCGTAACCACGGCCACGTTTGAGTTGAACTATTCACAAAAATGCAGGAAGCATTCATAACTGATGGTTGTAGGAGTTGTTTACTGTGATTGGCTTTTGACAAGCACAGCGTGTGGCTGATCACCTTTTAGAAAAGAAAGTAATCAATCGGCTGGCTTCAAATCTATGCTTCAAAGTAAGGAGTAACGGGGAGTACAAGTTATAAATTTCCCCCCAACAATTAACACTCAAGTGAAGTAGAGATACTTGAAAAATGTCCAACACTCAAGTAAATTCATTCCTGTCCACCCCTGATTATGTAACACTGATAAACATCACTGATCATGTGATGATGATGATGATGATCCACAGGTGAGACTCAGCTGCCAGCAGAAGAAAGTCGCTGTCCCAGATGACCCTCGCAGGTTCGACTCCTGCGTCTCCGTTCTGGGGAAACAAAGCTTCAAGTCTGGAAGAAACTACTGGGTGGTTCAGGTAGAGTCCCAAAACATCTTAGTGAACTGCAGCAGCTCTTGTTGCATCATTAATCTGCTTCTTTGTTCTGCTCGATGTGTTTCAGGTTGGAGATAAAACAGACTGGGATCTTGGCGTGGCCAAGGAGTCCATCAACAGGAAGGGGGCCATCACAGTGCGTCCTGACAACGGCTACTGGGCAATCTGCCGGCGGAAAGGTGGCAATCTCAGCGCCTGCGCCGGCCCCTCCATCACCCTCAACCTCCAGGAAATCCCCCAGATAGTCGGCATCTTCGTGGACTACGAAGAGGGTTCAGTGTCCTTCTACAACATAGACGCAAAGACTCACATTTACACTTACGACGGATGTGCCTTCGCCGAGCCTCTCTACCCGTACTTTAACCCCTGTCTTCATGACAACGGGAAGAACACCTCCCCGCTGATCATCTGTCCTGTCGAGGTGGAGTACACAGATGATACTGCAGCATCTTGAACAGGAGACTCACTTGTTTAGATGGCAAAGTCCAGGCACATTTCCTTATCTGTATGGATGCACATTACATTCCAGTGCAGTCTACAGCAAGTCTGCAGTGGCAGCTCATCCACCCACATCTCCACCAATCTGCTCACTGCTGGCAGTTACAAAGGTGGTTCTTTAAAGAGGTTTGTTGCAGCACAGAGTCGTGTTTTCAAAACCCAGTATGAACTACCTGCTGTACAGTTGGTGGAGAAATCTCAACATCAGAGCAATTAGAGGAATAAACAAAAGACAATAAACTAATTCAGAAACACATTGTGATACATAGAAACACAGCAGATGTTTCCCAAGGACTAACTTTAGCAGTTAGATTGTGAATACAGTACACACAGCGTGCTAAATTTCCAACACTGGTGACGAGTCTTGGACATCAGTTCAAATGAGCTGAACCTCAAACACCTACAGCAGTAAAATGCAGCAAACACATTAAGAGAGAAAAACACCGAGAGGGATGATTTTACTGCACCATGTGTACTTTTACTTTTCATACCTAAAGTACATTTTGTTGATTACATACTTTCCCTTCAGTAAGGTTGTGAATGCATGGCTTTATGAATTATCAGTACTTTTACTTAAGTAAAGGGTCTGAGTAAGTAAAGGAAACTGCAAACTGTTTGAATGAAAAGCCTTTCCAAGAATCTTAAGTCCAGTCACTCGCAGATGTAATTGCTGGTGGTGACTGTGCCTGCGGTGTGCTTTTTGATGCTACATGTGATTTATCAGATTGCTGAAGATGTTTTTTTTTTGCTCATTCTTGGTTCATTTGTATGTGTTTTCTTAAGTAGCTGTGAAGAAATGTGGAAGCACAAGCGAGCACTACAACAAAACTAGGCAGTGTGCTTTCAACAAGATTGTATATAAACATGAGCCATCTGTGGAACTTTTTATACATATTTTGCACACTATTCTACCAGATATACTGATGATTTTTCCTTTTTGACACAATGCATCTGCAGTTTGGGAACAGGTCATTTGGCTTCTTCTGCTCATCATCAGCTGTCACAAGTTAAACTGTTGATTGCCAGACTTCATTCACTGCTGAGAACTCCTGCCAACTAGCGATCACTGTGATGTCAAACAGCTGTTTGTTACTTCAGAGTTGAAGTCACTGCACGAGGTATTCATGTTGATGTGTCAACCCCTGTTTTTTGAGGATGTTTTCTCTTATGTATTTGTACGAAAGTGTGACAGTGTGGGTTTGGGTTTTTTGCATTTATTCTTGCTGCTTTCCTACAACCCAGGTATCACTTTTACTTTTTTACAGTCATTATTAAACATAATTGATTTATTTTTGCTTGCATGTGTGAAGAAAAGTGACACATTACCACATGATGGTATTTTTTCTGAGGGTGTAAGCTTTCAATATACAAAAGACTGTACATACCTTTGCATTAAATAAATAAATGTTATAAAAAAGAAAATATGCACCTTTATTTTCTCAAACTTTAATTTGGTGTGAATGCCGTATTTGGAGAAAGACTAAAGTATTGAATAATAATAATGAATGACTGATGGCTTAGTTCTTATTTATAAAATTGTACTTCTTTAAATGACCACTAGGAGTCACTAAAGTCAGGCTTTACAAACATAAATCGAGTTAAGTGACAGGTCTCTGTTTCAGCCGCTGCCACCCAGACTGAGACGTATCTGCTTTGAACCCAAACACTCACCAGGTGGCGTGTTTTATGAAAGAATCCATGAGCCATTTAAAGTGAAAGTGACCGTGCTCCTTCTGCTGAGCCTTTAATTAGAGAGTACACGGGTGAAGTCAAGAACCGGTTGTGCAGCATCATTACACAATAATGAATAGTGAGCACTGATCTGTCAGTGCTTCACGATTCAGTGCATCTCAGACAAAGCAGCTCTTGTGAGCACACCGCCCAACCTCACCTTGAACAGCCTCAACAGCATGTTTGGTTTCATTTCTAAATTCTTTATGAGAGGTGAGGCCGTACAAACATATTTGATGGTTTTAATTTTGACCTTCATTTGGACTCCTTTTGGCTCTCATGTTTCACTGTGGGACTGCAGGTAATCCAGGTCCTGTCAGTCCATTATATTGATCCTGAGGGGGCTGTTTCATTGCTCCAGTGATGCAGTGACCACCTGGGTGCAAATACCCACCACGTTCCCTTAACTTTATGATTTGACAAGGATCACCTGATTGCTGCATTAACAACTGTCTTGCACACCAGAGGCTGTGCACTGCAAACACGTGCCGGTTGTCATAAATTTGGACAAAAGAAGGTTGAACTCAGAGGAGCCTTTGAAATGGGACATACCTCATGAGACCCTGAATTGGGGTGCACAGTTGTATCTTGGTTGGCCGGGAGTCCTGGCTGGCATCACTTATGAAAAAAATGTGTCTTGTACAGGAGCTGTTGAGGTACAAAGCAGGAACATACAGTGCTATAAATATGCTTCCATTTTTAGCCATGCTAGCAGCGCGTCAAAGGATGGCTGCGTCGCCTGTTGCCCACTTTCACCCAGACTGAAAATGATTGAAATTGAAAATGATTTACGACTAAACCTAAAGACAGCAAACTTTAGCATGCTAACACACTAAGCTAAAGTAATAAACACAGTAAACACTATACCGAAACAAATAACAGCAAATATCAATATCAGTGCTCTGGTACTGTTAGCATATTAGCATGCTGTTGTTAGCATTTACCCCAAAGCACCTCTGTGCCAAAGTACAGCATCACAGACTCTACAGCCACACCAGCATGGCTGACGTGAGAAAATAACAACACGATACAAATAAAATGGACTAAAAACATCAAATAAAATGTCTTTCTATGTTTCTGTTCCTAAACTTTAAATACTGCAGATCCAGCTTCTCATATTTAGGTATGTGTAGGTGAGTACAGTCACAGCTTCCTGTGATAACATCAGGTGCGTCATTCCTGTCAGGTGCGTCAGGTGTTGATAAAATGATTTTTTTTTTTTTAAATCTAAAAAAAACAACAAAAGTAAAATTAATCTAAAGTTGCGTATGTGTTGGTAGGCTGTGAAAGTTGGGGTCAACCACAGTCAGGACAGGCCACAGGGAGCTAGTTTTAAGTATATGTATAGTTAGTTCCTCCTCCCAAAATATGATGAATTAATTATTTATACAACTGGAAAACATCATATACAACAACAAAATACACCAAGAGATTTAAGCAGTGTAGAAAGTGTACTTGAAGTTCAGTTAAGAAAAGAAAGATCCTTCACAAGGATGAGGAGAATTATCTCATCTTGCTTCAAATGATCATTTTGTTTAACGTGATTGTGGATCGTTTGATATCTGGATCAATTGAAATCTTCCACAGCTTCCATAAACTGCATCTAATGTAAGAAAAAACTTTGACTCATGAGGTAAAACAACACATTGTCCCCCTGACCTGATTAGTACAGCTTGTTTCGATGCGGGTTAAGGACGTGCTCTGCTGCTCATCTTAATCAGGCGGTGCAGATGATATGATCTGACGTGGCAGTTGATATTGTCAGCGCAGGTGAGGACGGTTCACGTGTCAGTTTTGCATGTGTGTTGTTCACTTAGTAACAATGTGAAGGACACATCCCTTCCTGATGTTTTTCAACCCCCAGGGCTTGCACAAGAGCACCGTTTCATAGCCCACACAGTTCTAATAGAGGCAGAGATACAGCGAAACAAGGAAAAGAAAGCTAAAAATAAAAGAAAATAAACACAGAACTATTAAACACACACAAGATAGTTTAAAAAAAAGATGCATGTATAAATAGAATAAAGCATATAATGTTTACATACAAGTGTTTCTGAAGATTGTAGACAAATACAAAAAGTCCAAAGAAATAAATACTGAATGGGTAAAGTAGTGGATTACTTAATACAGAGAAAGTAAGGTTGTGTACATGTAACCTGTTAAAGTACAGCGTGTATTTGAAACTGCAACTGTAATGAAGATATAAATGGCAAAAGTAGCGAAGTACAAAGTAGGTGACTGTTTCCAAAATATACTTGTGTGAAGAGTAGAACCACAGAAATGCACAAAAACTACTTTTTACTTGTGCATTACTTGTTACTACCCACACCTGACGATACTACCCTTCAAGGCTGTTGGGCCAACCAATAAGATGAGGAGGAATAAGGTCAGGCCAGGGAGCCAGGTATCAGCTCTTTGTTTGGGCGAGCGGGGGAAGCTGAAATTAGGTTGCGTTGGAGAACGGTGTCACCTGTCACAAGGCGGAGGAGATCAATCACACACGCTGATACCCACTGCAACCACTAATGATCTTGCCTCTGGATAATTTGATCTAACAAGTGACCTGCTTGTTTCAAAAAGGGGAAAGTTTCTTAGTGCCTGATGGCATTTTGAAGAGCAGGATTTAACAATTGTCCGTTTCTTTGTCAAGAATTAGTGGATAACCGCAGGAAACCACCACACAACAGAGCTTATTGTCAAAGTAAATAAGGTGCTGAGTGGTGAAGCGACGGCTCAGGGAGAGCTCATACCTGTTCAGACCTCACCTTGCGCTGTCTTTCTTAGAGCTTGCCAGAAAGCACAGAGTGAACAAACACACTCTAAACACATCTAACACTGTAGGGTTGCCGGTTGTGCACTTTAACAAAAATTTAAAAAAATAAAAATAAAAACACCCACAGATACTCCACTATATTTCAAGATTGTACTTTGTCCAGACTGGAATATTTCAAATACTTGATGGATTGCCATGTTTTTGGCGCCATGAGGTTGAAATTTGTGGGTTACTACTCTTTACTCGTTAGTTTTACTAACGAAATTATCAGGTCAAATTTTCAGTTTGTACAATATTTTGGCTTCAGACCAAATACCTGCATAACTGAAGGCGTTCCCATCAGCCACAGCTGTGCATTTTGTTGTGCTAATTAGCACGTTGCTACACATTAAACTAATGGTGAAGCTGATAAACATTGTACCTGCAAACACCGACGTTCTGTAAAGCCCCTTTGTGTCTCATACAGATGCTAAAAGTTACCCTTTAGCATCTTTATGCAGTATATTTATTTTTCAAGTTTTTGTCAGACCCTTTGTCTAAATGTGATGTTTGCAAAGAATTTTTCCAAACATACTGATAAACTGATTATTGTTCTTCATATCGTCAAATCCTTCTTTCTTGTAAAAATGAAGCACACCATTTGAAGATAGAATAAAGGATAGCCTAAAGCTAACCACTGTATTTTTTCTAAACATGTTTTTCTACTATAGGAAGCATCCAAACAATTCAAGGGTTATGTTAGTTTGAATAACATTTTAATTAGCCTGCATTTTATTATTTTTTTCATTTTAGCCCAGCTGAAGACAGACGTCCCAGCTGAATCACAGTTTAATCATTAGCATTAGCATTAGTGTAGATTAACTAGCCACACATGCAAGAGTCAAAATTTAAGCCGATAAAGTCACTGTCTATTTCACTGTACATGCAGAGCCAGAATGGAAAACTTGACAGGGGTAGCAGCAGTTACTAAGGAGGGTGGGCTTAGCCAGTAATTTCAGGAAAATGGTTTTTACATGCGCTGAAGATGTTTTTTGTCTTTTCAAAAAAGAGTTGATGCGCTTAGTGCGAGATGGGAACACTTTTTCCAATTAACATTGCTTTTGCTGCTAATAGTTTCACTCCTGATGAAGAGTTTTCATATGACAGTTTTCCCACTTTTACTTAAGTAAAGGATGCAAATAGAAGAGACTCAGACGTTTGACACAAAGAAGTGACTAAGCCTTATTTTTGTGTACTACGTAGTCTACATGTACTGATGAACATTTCCCCTCTAACATAAGCCTGCTCTTAATGCGAGGTGCTTTTTTTTTAAACTCTCCTGAAACAAAGGGCGGCACTCTCAACCTTTTGTTGTGAAATAGTGAGAAAGAAATGAAAAATGTTATCAGGCATCCATGTGCAACAATGAACGTACGGCATATTTTTATATCGTGACAACTCAAGCTTTATGATGTCATGTGTGATGCATATTAAATAAGAGTTTTTATCATCTCTTAAATTGCACAGGTGTGAGCTGATATTCTTCCTCTGGCCGTTGAGTTTGGCTTATTAAAAAAAAGAGGGAAAACAGATTGTGTGAGCTGTGTAATTAGTGAAAAATGAGTTGCATTTACTTTGCACCGAACAAACGATGATGATATAAGAGTTGACTAAAGAGAGACTAAGAAATGCTGAAAAAAATGTATTGGGCATTTAAATTTTGATCATTTCTAATCAATCCCACAGATTTGGTTTGTTTTCTTTGTGCTTTGTGACTTTTGTTGAGAAAAAAAAATGTATATGCACAACTGGATCAGACTGGATAAAACCACGAGCCAACAGATACAAAGTTCCTCCCCCAAGTCGCGAAGGAACGTTAACTTTCATTTCTCAAGAAGTAGAAGTGCTGAAGTTGGTGTTCAGATCCCTTACATAACTATTCACACCTTACTGTGACTCCACTAAAAGTCCTGCATCCAAAACCTTTCATAAGTAAAAGTTTGTAAGTATTATCAGCAACATGCATTCAAAACATGAAAGGTAAAAGTACTTATGGTGCAGTAAAATGTTCCGTCAGTGTTTTCTATTATATATGATGAATATTACTTCTGCATTCATGTGTTTGCTGCATTTTACTGCTGTAGATGTTTAAGGTTGAGCTAAATAGTTAATTTATCCTTAGAGGAAGAATTTTCTCAAGCCATACAGGAACACTTCATCCTTCATTTAAACAGATCATTTGGAGATAGATGGTTTTCACTGGAAACAGGAATAGTATGGAAGATCGTCATCTAAAAAGTAACTAGTAACTAAAGCTGTCATCAGCAACATGCATTCAAAATCAATGCACTGTGTGCTGTGGAAGAGTTTCCATCAAAAGGGAATGAAACACATTTAATCCTCTTGATGGTTGACAAGAAGTGCACATGGAAATGACATTTTATTTTCATGCACAAACACACTTATTATCCTGAGCAACGTCGACTGGTCTACACACTTATAGTGCGAGGATCAAACCTTCAGGTCGAGTGGGCGAGACCCCCCTTGATTCCTGCACGTTGCTCCAGTTGAACCACGTGACCTCAGAAGTGTTTTCTGGACACAGATCAAAGTCAATGCCAGAGGACCAGAAATACAAGATGCCTGATGAGGAGGAAGAAATCTGAGCCGGCGAGGAGCTCAGGAAGTGAGTGAGCGACGAATCCCAACGCGTCACTGCGAGTATTTAAACGTCTGCACTACCTGCTGCAGCTGATGAGCATGATCAGAACACTCCATTTAACAATCCAAACAGGTAAGAGGGTTTCTGTATTACTGGAACAACACTAAAACAAGACAAGAAATGACGAATGCTGTGCAAAGCAGCTGCTCCTTTACTGTAATTAATGTCTTTGTGTGAATTTAACAAAACATTGAACAAAACCTGATCATTTTGCAATTGAAAGCAGACTTTATTTTGCAAAATGAGCCAAAGATTTATTTGCTATTTACTATTTAATGTTCTTAATGATGACAAATAACTAAGAAATAACAAATTATAGAAGTGTTATGGAATTACTTATTGGAATTGACCAGTAATTTCAATATGATTTGGGAAAATCTGATAATTATGTGAACTGATTTTCTTTGACTCTTTGTAATATTATTAAAAATATATATCCAGTGCATTGTTTAAATTAATTTGTAGTATTATGCAGGTTTGATCTAGATATAGATATAAAAAAAATATATATAATGCAATCATATAAGATTTTTAAAAAAAAAGTGAAAATATGGAACGTGAAGCAACAAAAACAGTAAGAAGCAATGGATGTGTCTAAATACTATCCAATAAATACTTTATTGAAATCAAAGCAGAAAAGTGTCAAAGCTGTAAATAACTGGGATGCAACAGATATATGAGGTATAAAATATTTGGCAGTCAACCTGCTGTGACATGTCCCACTTTTATTGCAGTATTGGCAATTGTTGTTTAGACACTATTTGGCTTCCATATTTGATTTATTACTTGAAAACTTGTCACACAGCAACCACTGAACAGCCGGCGATGAGCAGCTGGCTCTGATGAATTTTATAGCTGTTTTATATCAATCTGCTATTTCTGCCTGGCAACTACTGGGCTTTAAATTAGTACCATCTATTTTAATATAATTATTAAAGTGCTATTTATCTGTAGTATTCAATGAGCAGCATTTTGTAGAAGAGCTTAATATCCGCCCGTATCAGATTTCTCTTTTTCACAGCATCAGTTAGTCATCAGTGTGGCACAATACTGGAGAAACTTTCCTTCTGTGATTAGTCAGATAATGCAAATCATTCTGATGCTATGAGACATGAGTAATCGTGAGTTTCTGTTTCTGTGTGTTCATGTTGTTTTTTTGTGTTTAATGATGTGAAGCAATACTGAAAAATGTCTGCAAATTACATCCAAAAGAGTCTGATGTTTAAGTAATGTCATGTGTGTGTCTCAGCCAGAAACATGGCCTCTGTTCCGGTACAGTTCCGCTGCTGCATCTGTCTGGACACTTACACCGACCCCGTCTCCATCCCCTGTGGACACAACTTCTGCCTGGACTGCATTGAAGACTTCTGGGATACGAAGAACCAGTATGAGTGTCCGCTGTGCAAAGAGACGTTCAGAAAACGTCCAGAACTCCGGATCAACCGAGGATTTGCGGATATCGTTGAATTCTTTGAAAGGTTTGATTTTCTTTTTGGCTTCCTCAAGCGTTTCTGCCAGATGCTTTTAAACCATATATAAGATATTTGAATTTAATTGAGATTTAATCAAACTGAAAGGTCTCAGGCGGCTTCATCAAATGAAGAGGAGGATGTCGACGTTCATCAGCCCCCGAACCAGCCTTTGGAGGCCGAAGAAGTTCTCTGTGATATCTGCCATGGAAGCAAGTCACCATCGGTCAAGTCCTGCCTCATGTGCCAGGCGTCTTACTGCGAACTTCACCTCGCACCACACACGAGGGATCCGGCTCTGCAGAGACACCGGCTGACGGATCCGGCCACCTTCCCCAACCGTAACCTCTGCAGAAACCACAACAAGCCGCTGACCATGTTCTGCAAGAGAGACCAGATGCCTGTTTGCGTGAGATGCACAGAGAGGGATCACAAACACCACGAGACCGTCCCCACGGAGAAGGAGAGCAAGAGGATCAAGGTGAGGAGAAGCTGATTTTATCAAGCAACCTCCTTTAAACTCTTAACTTTAGCTTTTTCTTGCGTTCTCCACCACATTGTGTTAGAAATGCTGTATTTTTTTTTTTTTTTACCTTTCGCAGATTCGTTTGAGGGACACAAAGACCAGCATTCAGCAGATGATCCACACCAGACTGACAAAAATGGAGCAGATCAAAAAATCGGTGGATATAAGCAAAGTAAGTTCAGCATTGATGTGTGGACGCCTGTTCAAATAGACTTAACTGATCTGTGTGTTTGCAATGAATTCACGCGTTGTATCGTTTCAATGGGTAGAAAATCACAGAGAGAGAGATACAGAGCAGCGCTCAGGTCTGCACCGTGCTGATAACCGCCATTGAGAGACAACAGGCGACGCTTGTGGAGGAGCTCGACCAGAGGCAGCGCGAGGCTGAAAGGAAAGCCGAGGAGCTGCTCGCCGAGCTGGAGCAGGAGATCAGCGAGCTGCAGATGAGGAGCAGCGAGCTGCAGCACCTGGATCTCACTCAGAGCCCTCTTCACCTCCTGCAGGTGACACACCTGAGCTGCATGTCAACATTTTTGTGCTCCATCAACGTGTCAGCACCTGTACTCATGACAACTCTTGCGTCTTCCCTATTCTAGAGTTTCCCGTCTCTGAGTAAACTCCCATCCTCTAAAGAGTGGTCTGAGGTGGCGGTCCACTCAGATAACTGCATGGGGACGGTGAGGAGAGCCGTCTTTAAGCTGGTGGACATCTGCCGGGACCTTGCGGACAAGCTGTCTGCAGAGGGTCAGTAATCTCTTGGCTGTAAATGATTATCTACCTCACGAAATGACCAAAGCTTCAACGTGTATTGTGAAAATCAATGCATGAAAATAACCAGTTTTGTCCTCCACTTTTGCAGAAGCAGACAAGATGAATCAATACGCAGGTATGTTCACACTCAGACATCCACCGCTTGCTACAGTAACCTAGTTTAAGCTTGATGACTTCCCCTTTTTATCACCTGACTCTGTTTGCCTTCTTTGTTCCTGCAGTCGATGTCACTCTGGATCCTGACACTGCTTCAGACTGGCTGGTCCTGTCTCCAGACAGAAAGAAGGTATTGTCTGATTGTATGATCACTGATTTAAATATGTGAGGAGCACAGTCCTCCTATAGGAAGCTAATACTTCTTATTATATCCTAATAGATATTGGGTTGTGAAAAGCACGTGACAATTAGGTGCAAAATGAAGCTAAAATTGTTTTGACTGTGGAAATGATGAGGCTATTAAGTGGTAGCAATGACAGTGACAGCGCTGCTAATCAGACTGATGATAATGATGATGATATTGATCAACAGGTGAGCTTCAGCAGCCAGAAGAAGGCCCCGCTCCCAGACAATCCTCAGCGATTTGACACCTGCGTCTGTGTTTTGGGGCAGCAAAGCTTCAGATCTGGAAGACACTACTGGGTGGTTCAGGTAAGAGCTCAAAAACCTCCGCCACCACAGATCTCAACCAACACGTTCTGCATGTAGCAAATTCAAGCACAATCCACCTGATTGTGATACTGTGAAAAGGACATTTTTCTCTCATTGTGTTGCCGCCTGGCTGACCGTACTCTGCCTGATGTGTATCAGGTTGGAGATAAAACAGACTGGGATCTTGGCGTGGCCAGGGAGTCCATCAACAGGAAGGGGGCCATCACGGTGCGTCCTGACAGAGGCTACTGGGCGATCTGCCGGCGGAAAGGTGGCAGCGTCAGCGCCTGTGTCAGTCCCTCCGTCACCCTCCACCTCCAGGACATCCCCCAGAAAGTCGGCGTCTTTGTGGACTACGAAGAGGGTTCAGTGTCCTTCTACAACATAGACGCAAAGACTCACATTTACACTTACAGCGGGTGCGCCTTCGTCGAGCCTCTCTACCCGTACTTTAACCCGTGTGTGCAAGATAATGGGAAGAACGTCGCCCCGCTGGTCATCTGTCCTGTAGAGGGAGGGGTCAGGGAAGAACAGAGCATTACCATTGAGGCAAATGTGTGATGTATCATAAGAAAGGATGATGTAATGTTGTTTGGACCAAAATCGCTTTTGAACCTATTTTGGTTTATTTGCTTTCTTGTTGTACTGTAACAGCTGGCCGTCACTGGCGCGCAACAGGCTGAAAGTTCATCAGTTGTTTCTGTTATTAAAACATGACAGAGACCCTTTAACTGCCTACTGTGTCTGACAACAAGACCACAGATTCAGTGTATATAAATGTATATAAAATGTGTAGTTCAAGGCACTGTGAAAGATGAGATGCATAACTGTGAAACTGTAAATAAAAGCAGGTTTTGGAAAATAAAAACTATGAAATTGTGTCATTTTCTAAATAGAAGTTAAAGGGCTGTCACTTTTAGTGGGATGCTGTGAACATTTCAAAGCTTTTCCAGGATGGACCGATACGAAAAGGTGTCAATGGTCACGAGAATCTAGTGTTTCTTCCATGAAGGTTGAGGCAGTGATACTGAGGGTGTTGTTTGTGTCACGTCCTGACCTACATTCTCATCATTCAACACCACCCCTTTGTGGTAAACAGGTAAACAATCAAAGTCATGCACACCTCTGAAGAGTGCTCCCTTTCACCTGTCCTCTGTGAAGTCTGTGCAGAAGAAAACATATTGAGGATATTTCTCATATTTCCACCCACAGACTTTTGACTTTCAGAGTTTTCTCTGTTCAATTAAACCTTCCTTTCCAGTGCTAACCATTTAAATTGTCCCTAAGCCTGAGACAAAACCTCCTTGACTTCACTCAAATCTTCAAATTAGCATTTGCTAAACT